>NW_026654319.1:0-9196 GCF_009828535.3 Hylobates moloch
TGGAATACTATGCAGCCATAAAAAATGATGAGTTCATGTCCTTTGTAGGGACATGGATGAAACTGCAAATCATCATTCTCTGTAAACTATCGCAAGGACAAAAAACCAAACACCGCATGTTCTCACTCATAGGTGGGAATTGAACAATGAGAACACATGGACACAGGAAGGGGAACATCACACTCTGGGGACTGTTGTGGGGTCGGGGGAAGGGGGAAGGATAGCAGTAGGAGATATACCTAATGCTAAATGACGAGTTAATGGGTGCATCACACCAACATGGCACATGGATACATATGTAACAAACCTGCACATTGTGCACATGTACCCTAAAACTTAAAGTACAATAATAATAAAGTGAAATAAAATAAAATAAAATAAAATATCTTTAAATCCAGTCACTCACCTTGGCTCCATCTTACTCACAGCTTTCATGATATTGTTGTCTAGCATTTTTTTACATTTCTAGTTCCAGCTTGTTCTAAGGACATACATTTTCAAGCCCTTCTTACTTTGTGAGGTCATAGCATATTGGTAGATCATTATTCATGAGATTTGGATAAGTCAAATAAAATCTCACAGTAGTATGTAGGAATTTGTTATCTGCCCAAGATCCTAATCCATAGCCTTGACCAAAAGAGGACCATGGCATTAATAAAATAATACTCGATAGTAAAACACTTTATTTTAGCCAATTACAGTGTAGCAGGGTTTCCTGCAGTCCTAGAGATTGTCTGCTGATAGGAGTTTGTATGTTGCCAGGCTTTCTGAGTGTATAATGAAGAATACACTTTATCCTACTTCAATTAAAGAGTTCTCTGAAATCCAGAAAAGGGTGCATTTTACTTGAGGCGAACAAAACAGAAAAAGAAAAGACTGCTCAGGACCAACAATAAGTTGAGTTTTAGGGGATTTTGATGTTGCTCTGACCTAGAAATTGAATAATATTTATTAGTTGCATTGACTGGCATTGTACTCTGGGTGTATTTTATGTATCAGTATATGTGTTCAGTTTGAACTTTCATATAGAATTTGTTTCTACTCTGTGCTCTACTGTGTATTAGCATTTTCACCTAAAGCAGAATATTCAAAGTTTTCTGAGGTTAGTTTCTTTTAAATGATGAAAGACGACAATACTTGCCCTTAGTAACTTACAGAATTGCTGTGAAAGTAAAAAAAAAAAAAAAAATTAGTACAGGATAGTGCTTTCTGAATTATAAACTATTTTGCAAATGTAAAGGAAGGTTACTAAACAGAAAAATAACAAAAAATTGCATGTGATTTTGTCATGTTTCTGATAAGTCCTCTTCTCAGGAATGTAAGAAATATTATAAAATCAGAGGATATTGAAGATGTTTAATGTTCTTCAAACATAAGCTATTTGAAGCAGAATAATGATGAAAGATGAAAAATATCAATGCACCAGTGATGCTAGGTCATTTTTTATTTCTTTATAATTTACCTCTGGTGTAAAAAGATGGGGATGGGTTTTATTTTATATAGACTGCAAATCTAGACAGATCAGAGATCTGAGGGAAATCTAAATTTAGAACAATTCTATTTTATGTTCAAAAAGTGAGCAAGGAAGATTTTCCCTATAATGTGGTGCCATTAAAGGAGGTACAAAGAAAACTGAGTGAAAAAAAAAAGTGATCAAATAGTGGTACATACAGCAAGTATAAGTGGTATCTTTGACTACTCCAATCTAAGCCACTGATTAGCTTCTTTTAGTTATGAGACTCTTCTTTAGTAATCAATGAGTTATAAAATTTTCTTTTAAGTGTGCATTCCTTATGCTAATTTCTTTTTGCCATTCACAATGGGGTCAAATGCACCGGTGTTTAATCTCGATTACAGGAGGATTTGGAGATAGAAGACAAATAAATTTAGCAACTGGTATAGGCAGACAATGATAAAGCTCATTTCTTTTAGAAGAAAAAAAATAGCTGAATTACGTCTAACAGAGTTTAATTGAGCAAGGAATGATTTGCAAATTGGTCAGCCTCTGGAGCCACAACAGGCTCAGTGATTCCAACACAGCTATATAGTGGAAGAAAATTTATGCATAGACAAAGCAAAGTTAGGTACCAAAAATGGAAGTAAGGTACAGAAAGAGTTGATTGGTTATGGCTAGGGGTTTGCCTTATTTGAACATTGTTTGAACAGCTGGCCACCTTTGATTGGCCAAAATACGGTAATTGTCATGAGAGTAGGCCACCCTTTGTTTACAACTTCATTTAGCTTGTAGTTGATGACGTACAGAGAAATTATTAGGCCGACCTTAATACATGTTAGCAGGCAGCTTTAGACTAAACTTCATTTTTAAATTCCCTCCTTTTGTTCATCCTCTCAATTTTGAGAGATTGACCAAAACTTTAACCATTGATGTCACTATCACCATCATAAAATTATTTATTTGGTCTCAAAACCCACTGGGAAATAGCATACAGTGGGTTTTATAAGGTGAGGACAAGGACATGAGGTTATTTCTTTTGTAAGTATTAGAGTAGAGGATACCTCTTTATGATGGAATGTCTTGTTTATAGGAGAAAAACAAAACCTAGTCTGTTCTAGGATTTATGTGTTTCCTTAAAGTCTGAATTTGATTATGTCACATTTAGTATAAGTGACTCCATTTTGGTTTCGTCTGATCATGAGACCTACCTTTGGGCCTAGTGCATGAGCTCAGTCCATAACAATGTCCTCTCATAATATGTTTAAAAACTCCCCCTTTTGGTCACGTTCTCACTTAGGTGAAAGCGTGACCAAAACTTAGAGCCTTAGGACCACTCTCAGTTACTATTATTTTGGGTTTCTGATCTCAGCACATTATTCATATGCTACAGTGCTCTCGTAGTCACACATTTCTTTCAGCTCTTGTCATTTTGCTTGAAGAGAGTGGAATCTCTTTCCACTCTCTTCAACTTTATCATTCTAAAAATGACTTCATGCAAACATTCAAGCTTTTGAGAGAATATACTGCACCAGAGAGATGAATATTATGACTAACATGAGGATAATACCAAGAGTTTGGAGTATGCTCCTTAGCCAGGGTCCCCATAAACCAAGCCAACTAAAATCAGATAGATCAAAGCATAAGCTAGATAAGGAGTCTACTCACTTTAACTAAGGAGTCTCTTTGCTAATCCCTTACAACTGAATCTCTGTAATACCCAATGTGATGCATTTCTCCATGGGCAACAAGATGTGCCAGCAGCTTCACAGATACTTCCCTGTTCAGCCAGTAAGTAATCTAGAGCAATTCTATTATTTAGCATCACATTCATAAGAGAATGTTTTCTTTCAGGTAGCATCTTCTCTGAACCTATCATGAGGGATAAATTTCTAATCATTGCCTTATTTACTCCAAACAATGGATAAAATGATCTAACAAATGAAGCCCTTCTAGAAGAGTGAAGACCTTCTGGCAATATTTTCTTTAATGCACAATGTAGGTTAAGAAGAGTGGAGCAATGTTCTGTTTCTGACTGATTATGAGGCAATGTATGTAACATTAAACTTGCTCACATACATTGGACCTTCATCTTTCATCTATCAAGGCATAAAGTTATTCATGTATAAGGCTGGCTCGAAAATCCTTCACAAATAAAAGTAAACCCTGTGAGTGCACACAGAAGACCTCTTTTTCTTTTTCTATTGTTCAAAGAGGCATAAGCAAGAAAAAAAAAATGAAAGATAAGAGTCTCATGATAGTAAAGAAGTCTCAATCTCTAATCTTGAGAAAAAGCTGTCCCCATCAAGGATGCCAACTTCTTCTGGGGAGAAACCTCACTGGTTAGCTTCACCTTAAGGATTCCAATGGGTGTACAGTTCCAAGAGTGTGGAAGGACTCTTCTGAGTTGTGAGATTATAAACCCAAGGTTCAAGGTCCCAAAGTTTTGCTACAGAGTAGATGGCAGGACAGTCTTTCTCTGATGTTTCCAGAAATCCAATCTTTGGGTTCCAGATTGTGAAGGGGTTGATTATCCTTAGTCAGTGAACCATGAAAAGTTTTCTTTATATGGTGAAAATACACTGTGACACAATGATCTACTGTTCTAACATCAGCTCTCTTGCATAGGAAAGCTGTTATACAACCAGAAAACATGCATTAAATATTGACAGTTAGATGAAATCCCTCTATAAACATTTAAACGGCCCATCGGGTAGTGAAATGTACCTGAAGTTTTGATTGTCTTCCTAAGAATACGGGTTTGAAAAACCAAACGTTGGTCATAAACTATTTCAGCAATTTAGAAGTCACAACATATATATATATATATATATATTTAATTTGGATCATTTTGTGGTTTCCAAGGTGAGCATTAGAATGCAGAACTCTTAATAAGGAAATCTTTAAGGAGTCAGTAAAAACAAGGCAGCTGTCCTGGTTCTCCATGAGTTTATGCTTAACGCTGGACTTAACATCTTTCTGAATACCAATTGTTTCTCCAATTTAGGTGCATAGCACTGATAACTAATAGGTTATCATAGGAAATTTGATTTATACCATGAAATTAATTCCAATTGTATATCTAAAGAACTTCAGTACTGGCTGATTTAGCATGAAAATCTGGCAAAGTATTTTCTTGGTATTCAATTTTTGTCTTGCTTGCATTAGCAGTTTTATAAACCAGTCAGTCTCTTTACTAAAGTTCCAAGAATTCTAATCCAGTTCAAATTATATGAGTCTAAAGTTATCACGAGCCTTTATTCAAGAGTGCTTCTCAGAATCCTTTACATTCTTTCATGAACCTCCTTAAAGATACTATATTCTAGGATTTTTTGTGCTTGTGAAGTTTTCATAAACTGCATCAGATTTAAGCAATTAACTGTGAAAATGACTTTCAATAGTCATAGTTAAGGATAAAATTGACAAGGAAGTTTGATTATTTCTATGGCCTACAATAACTTAACATAATAAACATAATTATGATTAATAACATGTACTCAGACAAATTAGAACTTTAGAAATCCCACACAATTTTGTAACATATGTTAATAACATTTATCCTGAAGAAGGTTAATCATCATTTCTTACTTGACAATGCTTCTTATGTAACTTAACACGTAAAATAATTTTGTTAACGTCTCTTTTGGATGCTTCAGGGGTGCTCCGTAGCATCCCAAAGTTAGAGGTCAAAAATACTTAATTTTGAAGCTGAAATTAGATTTTGGGAAACCTGTCAGATATGTCAAAGGTTTAAAACACTTGACCCAAATAGGATCGTAGGTCACCATAAAACAACAGTCATTCATTTAACCAAGGTGATAATTATAAGATTTTTGAAAACAATAACCTTGTACTCTTTGATAAAAAAGACTCAGTTTTCAAAACAATCAAAAGACCTAAGACAGCATGAAACAATTTGTCTTTTCTTTTGTCTCTTTTTTCCTTTTTACAGTTTACTTAAAAGGTGAACAAAAATATTTTACTGTGTCTTATTAAACTACACACAATTTTTGTTCAAAAGAGTAAACAAAATTTTAGTTTTTTATTAGTGTACTATCAATACTAAAGTTAATTTTAATAAAACCTTAGAAATAAATTTATCAAATCTGTCATCTTTTAAGCAAAATTTCCATAAATATTTTGCCTTACATTTTCCCCAATTTTCTGTATTCATCTTGGTGTAGCTATTTTCTTACTCCTTCTATTTGACACCTTTAAGTAACTTCAAACCAGACAAAATTTATTTTTTATTTTGTTTTACTTTTTTTGAGACAGAGTTTTGCTCTCATTGCCCAGGCTGGAGCACAATGGCGCAACCTTGGCTAACTGCAACTTCTGCCTCCTGGGTTGAAAGGATTTTCCTGTCTCAGCCTCCCGAGTAACTGGAATTACAGGCACCCGCCACCATGCCCAGCTAATTTTTTGTATTTTTAGTAGACACGGGGTTTCACCATGCTGGCCAGGCTGGTCTCAAACTCCTGACCTCAGGTGATCCACCCACCTCAGCCTCCCAAAGCAAACCAGACAATATTTTTAACACACACTTTTACGTCTTCATAATTTTCCTCATCAAATGCATATCTTGCTTTTGTTTATACACTCTGTATACAGAGATGTTTCTCTCATATGTAGTATTTTTTAACTCTTAGTAACCCTAATTTCAAGGGTTTCTTAGAAATGCTAATTACGTTCTAATTATAGAAAGTAATTTTGAACTGTTTTATATCACTATTTGTAGCTAAAAACCATTTTATAATTTTTAGAAAGATAGTTCTTCAAATTGTTTATTAACAGATCTAAATATATTTAGCTTATCTATATTATATAAAAATAACATGTCAAGGTATATAGACTTAAACTCATATTTAATATTTCGGTATCTTAACTTACAGATAACTCAGACATTTTATGATTATCTATTTCTTAATTTAACATAACATGACTCAAAAATTTTAAATTACTGAAAAGAATTTTGAAACTGTGGCACAGGTTGCCTCACTAATGCCTTCCGCCAGTCATTCTAGGTCCCAAGTAGTCACATGACACCCAGCAGAACTATGAACAGAAGACAGAGCTGTGAAGACTATAGCTGAAGGATCCAACCCCTCCGAAAATAGCCAGGAGGCAAAACAGGAAAAGCAGAGGTAGAAGGGACCATGTTGGGCTTAATTTTGGCTTGTAGCCTCTGGTCTCGGCACTTAGAACAAGTCTCCAGACGTCATCATGGCCACCTATCCAGATCCCTGAATCCAGAGACTAAACCAAAGACATAAGCTCACGGTCAAATCAAGCAAGCATCTAACGATATTTACCTGATAATTTGTAAGTCACTTCTGTTTTACCAACAATTTAAAAACTAGCTTTATTTACCAAATATCACAAACACATATAGATATACAAACACACATAGATATACAAATACACAGTAGCAGATCTTATAGCTCTCATAAAGGATTTCAATTTGCTGGCTTTTAAATAGCTTTTCTTTTTTTTTCATTTGGTCTATCAGTCTTCTAATTACCTGTTTCATTGCCCTAAGCAATTGTTAACAAGGCAACAAATTTGCATTTCTAAAGAGACAACTCTTAGTTGGAACAAAACAAAATTATATTTTATAACCATAGAACTTAGATTTTAGGCTTAAATATTCTACTTGCTCAAACCAAGGGAGAAAAAGCTGCTCAAGTAAAAATGCACTCAAGACAAGATGGCCAGAAAAACATGTTAAACAAAGTATGACACATTATATAAATTTAAAAGAATGGTAAGTGTACATTGGCAGCCATCTTTAAAAATAGAGATTTCCTTTATAGTTGTAATTTTGTGCAAAACTGTGTTCAAATAGGGCAAATGCCAAGCTGTAACTAATCCAACTGTTTCTGTACCCCATTTCTGTTTTTTTAATGTCACTTTGATTTTTCTATGCATAAATCTTCTTCCACCATGTGGCTGCACTGGAGTCTCTGAGTCTACTCTGCAAAAGACACAAACAAATAGAAAAACATTCAATGCTCATGGATAGGAAGAATCAATATTATTAAAATGGCTGAACTGCCCAAAGCAATTTACAGATTCAATGCTATACCTATCACACTACCAATGACACTCTTGACAGAACTGGAAAAAACTATTTTAAAATTTATATGGAGATGAAAAGGAGCCTGAATAGCCAAGGCAATCTTAAGCGAAAAGAATAAAGCTAGAGGAATCATGTTACCTGACTTTAAACTATCCTACAATGCCACAGTAACCAAAACAGCATGGTACTGGTACAAAAACAGTCATATAGACCAAGGGAACTGAATAGAGGGCCCAGAAAAAAGGTCACACATCTATGACCATCTGATCTTTGACAAAGCTGACAAAAACAATCAATGGGGAAAAGACTCCCTGTTTAATAAATGGTACTGGGATAATTGGCTAGCCATATGCTGAAGATTGAAGCAGGACCCCTTCCTTATATCATATACAAAAATTAACTCAAGACAGATTAAAGACTTAAAGGTAAAACCCAAAAGTATAAAAACCCTGGAAGACAACCTAGGCAATACTATCCTGGACATAGGAATGGGCAAAGATTTCATGACAAGGACACCAAAAGCAAAGGCAATAAAAGCAAAAATTGACCATTGGGATCTAATTAAACTTAAGAGCTTCTTCACAGCAAAATAAACAAAAAAATTATCCACATAGTAAACAGATAACCTACAGAATGGGAGAAAATATTTTCAAACTATGCATCTGACAAAGGTCAAATATCCAGCATCTATAAGGATCTAAAACAAATTTACAAGAGACAAACAACTCCATTAAAAAGTGGGCAAAGTACATGAACAGACATTTCTCAAAAGAAAACATATGTGGCCAACAAGCATATGAAGAAAAGCTCAATATCACTGATCATTAGACAAATGCAAATCAAAACCATAATGAGATACCATCTCACACCAGTTAGAAAGGCTAATTATTAAAAAGTCAAAAAATAACAGATGCTGGTGAGGTTGTGGCGAAAAGTGAAACTTTATACACTTCAGGTGGGAGTTTAAATTAGTTCAACCATTGTGGAAAGCAGTATGGCGATCCTCAAAGAGCTAAAAGCAGAACTACCATTCAACCCCAAAACCCAATTACTGGGTATATACCCAGAGGAATATAAAGCATTCTATTGAAAAGACATATGCACATGAAGGTTCACTGTAGCACTGTTCACAATAGCAAAGACATGAAATCAACTTAAATGTCCATCAATAACAAACTAGATAAAGAAAATGTGACACATACATACCATGGAATACTATGCAGCCACAAAAAGTAACAAGATCTTGTATTTTACCGGAACATGGATGGAGCTGGAGGCTATCATCCTTAGCAAACTAACACAGGAACACAAAATCAAATACCACATGTTCTCACTCTTAAGTGGGAGCTACATGATAAGAACTTATGCACACAAAAAAGAAAACAACAGACACTGGGGTCGACTTGAGTGGGGAAACTGGGAGGACAGAGAGGGGCGGAAAAGATAACTATTGGGTACTTAGCTGAAAACCTGGATGATGTAATAATATGTACAACAAACCCCCATGACACGTGTTTGTGTAACAAACTTTCACATCTACCTCCAAACCTAAAATACAAAAAATTCTTAAAGTCAGGAAGTAAGCATCTTTTCAATGAATTATATAAAGTCTATATTCTTCATTTATTGAAATCAAACATTTCTTGATAGGTATGGAGAAACTT
>NW_026654320.1:0-9192 GCF_009828535.3 Hylobates moloch
ACTCATCTGACAAAGGGCTAATATCCAGAATCTACAATGAACTCAAATTTCCAAGAAAAAAACAAACAACCCCATCAAAAAGTGGGCAAAGGACATGAACAGACACTTCTCAAAAGAAGACATTTATGCAGCCAAAGAACACATGAAAAAATGCTCATCATCACTGGCCATCAGAAATGCAAATCAAAACCACAATGAGATACCATCTCACACCAGTTAGAATGGCCATCATTAAAAAGTCAGGAAACAACAGGTGCTGGAGAGGATGTGGAGAAATAGGAACACTTTTACACTGTTGGTGGGACTGTAAACTAGTTCAGCCATTGTGGAAGTCAGTGTGGTGATTCCTCAGGGATCTAGAACTAGAAATACCATTTGACCCAGCCATCCCATTACTGGGTATATACCCAAAGGACTATACATCATGCTGCTATAAAGACACATGCACACGTATGTTTATTGTGGCACTATTCACAATAGCAAAGACTTGGAACCAACCCAAATGTCCAACAACGATAGACTGGATTAAGAAAATGTGGCACATATACACCATGGAATACTATGCAGCCATAAAAAATGATGAGTTCATGTCCTTTGTAGGGACGTTGATGAAACTGGAAACCATCATTTTCAGTAAACTATCGCAAGGACAAAAAACCAAACACTGTATGTTCTCACTCATAGCTGGGAATTGAACAATGAGAACTCATGGACACAGGAAGGGGAACATCACACTCTGGGGACTGTTATGGGGTGGGGGGAGCGGGGAGGGACAGCATTAGGAGATATACCTAATCCTAAATGACGAGTTAATGGGTGCAGCACACCAACATGGCACATGGATACCTATGTAACAAACCTGTACATTGTGCACATGTACCTTAAAACTTAAAGTATAATAATGATAATAATAAAAAAGAATGCACTTAAAACAAAAGAGAACTTTGGATAATTTACTGAATTTAACAACCTGATAGAGCGCTAAGAACTAATTTGTTGCAGAAAATTGTGGAGAAAACAAAGGGAAAATTATGGAAACATTTCAGTGTGGTTAGTTTCTAGGGGTTGTCTATAATATTTTTTGCTTTCCATCTAAACATACCTTTCCTTGTAGGAAAAATGGATTTTCTGGGAAAAGTAGTATATTTATAAAAGAGAACACAGTTGCTATAGAAACTCAGCATGTATCGTTGATGTCTGATGTTTGAAATTATATTGATAATTGTACATTTTATATTAACGAGTTTAAAACTTTAAAAAAATACTTAATGATAGGGCTCTTTCTTGCTTTATGGAACCGATATGTGCTTTCAGAGTTAGCTAGGTAGGGGCAATTTCATTTGCTCTTGATGTTGGATGATAAAGCTGGAAATTCATTCATTTAAAAAACTTTGATTCCACAATAGAATTATTTAGAAAATTATCAAGAGAGATGAGGCTATTGAACAATTTATTTTTCTTTCGTACTTGGGAAAATTATTCCCAAACTTTCCTGTCTACCCAACCCATTCAGGACCATAAGACCATTTCCCTTCTATATTTCTACACCTGTACTTATCTTAAATTTTGTTCTTTTTCTGGATGTTTCTAATAACTTAGGGAGAGCCAGTCTGTTGTTTTAATACTTCATCAAGACAGGTGTCACTTCTAACTCTCAAATTTCAAATGCCGTAATAAACCCCAAATTGGGTCTTCTAAATTGATCTAGAATAAGATATACCTATGTTTTATGATGACAAGCCAGACACTTATTTTACAAGTCAGATAAAATTGTAGAATAATTTGAATTTATTTTAAAAATATACTGTAGCAAAAGTTCATAAGTTCTGTGTCCCAGCCTGGACACTGACCATTGAAAAATAGATGCCTTTCTGTGCCAGCAGCTGCTGATGCGTGCCGTGCTCCTTGACTCTGCCATTCTGAAACACCACTATTAAGTCTGCATTCTGGATGGTGGACAGGCGGTGAGCAATCACAATGCAGGTGCGGCCTTCTCTGGCTTTGTCCAGGGCTTCTTGGACAACCTATTGATAAATCACACAGACACCTTATCCTAAAAATTGTATAAATTAGTTTTAACATTCAAGTAAATTTGAAAATGTTACCAATCAACTTTTAATTTCTAATATCTTAGAATCTTTGAACTTTATGCATGTGTATTTTGTATAATCAACATTTAATCTACATAGTTATGTTCTGCTTTTCAAATATAACACAAATGGGTTCCCATGCTGTAAAAAAATTCATAAGTATTTAAATTTTCTAATCTTCTGTTTAACTAGTTCCCTTTTGAGTATTTTGCAGTTTTTCATTCCTAATGTGCTAAAAATGTAATTTGTACAGCTGTTTTCTTTTGAATGCTTTACTTTATAAAATATATAATCATTTTAGAAAATTTAGAATAAAATATTCCATTACTTCAAAATAACCACTATCAGCCGGGCAAGGTGGCTCACGCCTGTAATCCCAGCACTTTGGGAGGCCGAGGCAGGCGGATCACGAGGTCAGGATTCAAGACCAGCCTGGCCAACATAATGAAACCCTGTCTCTACTAAAAATACAAAAATTAGCTGGGCATAGTGGCAGGCACCTGTAGTCCCAGCTACTTGGGAGGCTGAGGCAAGAGAATTGCTTGAACCAGGGAGGCAGAGGTTGCAGTGAGCTGGATTGCGCCACTGCACTACAGCCCAGGCAACAGAGCGAGACCCTGTCTCAAAAAAATAAAAAACAAACAAACACTATCTAACGTTCTGTGCTTTTCCCCCTGTGCTTGTGTGTGTTTTTGTCATGGTTGACAGCAAAATCCCTTCTATTTCATAAATTAAATAGGACATAAGTTGGGAGGCTACACACACCTTTTCACTTTCAGTATCCAGAGCTGATGTAGCTTCATCCAACAGGAGGATTTGAGGTTGTCTGATGAGGGCTCGGGCAATAGCAATCCTCTGTTTTTGACCTCCTGAGAGCTGAGTCCCCTTGTCTCCCACTCTTGTTTCGTATTTCTGCAAGTTAACCAAGTTATAAAGATGTTGAATGAACTGTTGCTTAACAGTTGACAGTTCTATTTACAAGAAAAACATTTAGAGTCAATAACAGTTCCTATAACGTTGTTTCAACTTAACAGAGTGTTTATTTTCAAAATCAAACTAGAAAACTAGTGACTTTAATTCTCAATGGTATTCTACAATAGAAAGTTGAGCAAATTTTCAAGTTCCTACTGTTATAATGCCAGTTAATCTGATGTCATTGGAGTCCTATAAAGATTAAATGTAAATACTTTCAAAGTCTTTTTTTAAATTTCAAATGTTCATATGATCCATGTAGATACTAGTTTATCCTATCAAACTTATTTATTCCCTTAAATATTTACTGAGCATATGCTGTGAAAACTGTGAAAAATATGAAAATGAATTCAGCTTTGCTCCTGCCCTAAAGGAATTTATAATCTACAGAGAAAAACAATACATATAAATCATTCAATGTAAGGTCAAGTAAGGACCAAATTACAATTATGCGTTGCTTAATGACTGGGATATGTCTGAAAACTGCATTACTAGGCAATGTTATTGTTGTACAAATATTATACAGTACTTACACAAAACTAGACGGTATCAGGTACTACACACTTAGGCTATGTGGTATGGCCTATTGCTCCTAGGCTACGAACCTATACAGCATGTTACTATACTGAATACTGCCAGTTGTAACACAATGGTAAGTATGTGTATATCTAAACATAGAAAAGGAACAGTAAAAATACAGTATAAAAGATTAAAAAATGGGGGGGTGGAGCCAAGATGGCCAAATAGGAACAGCTCCGGTCTACAGCTCCCAGCGTGAGTGACACAGAAGACAGGTGATTTCTGCATTTCCGTTTGAGGTACTGGGTTCATCTCACTAGGAAGTGCTAAACAGTGGGTGCAGGACAGTTGGTGCAGTGCACTGTGCATAAGCCAAAGCAGGGCGAGGCATTGCCTCACTCGGGAAGCGCAAGGGGTCAGGGAGTTCCCTTTCCTAGTCAAAGAAAGGGGTAACAGACGGCACCTGGAAAATCGGGTCAGTCCCACCCTAATACTGCACTTTTCCAACGGGCTTGGAAAACGGCACACCAGGAGATTGTGTCCCGCACCTGGCCCAAAGGGTCCTACACCCACGGAGTCTCCCTGATTGCTAGCACAGCAGTCTGAGATCAAACTGCAAGGCGGCAGCGAGGCTGGGGGAGGGGCACCCGCCATTGCCCAGGCTTGCTTAGGTAAACAAAGCAGCCAGGAAGCTCGAACTGGGTGGAGCCCACCACAGCTCAAGGAGGCCTGCCTGCCTCTGTAGGCTCCACCTCTGGGGGCAGGGCACAGACAAACAAAAATTCAGCAGGAACCTCTGCAGACTTAAATGTCCCTGTCTGACAGCTTTGAAGAGAGTAGTGGTTCTACCAGCACACAGCTGGAGATCTGAGAACGGACAGACTGCCTCCTAAAGTGGGTCCCTGACCCCCGAGCAGCCTAACTGGGAGGCACCCACCAGTAGGGACAGACTGACACCTCACTCGGCCAGGTCGTCCTCTGAGACAAAACTTCCAGAGGAACTATCAGACAGCTGAATTTGTGGTCTCATGAAAATCCGCTGCAGCCACTGCTGCTGACACCCAGTCAAACAGGGTCTGGAATGGACCTCTAGCAAACTCCAACAGACCTGCAGCTGAGGGTCCTGTCTGGTAGAAGGAAAACTAACAAACAGAAAGGACATCCACACCAAAAACCCATCTGTACATCACCATCATCAAACACTAAAAGTAGATAAAACCACAAAGATGGGGAAAAAACAGAGCAGAAAAACCGGAAACTCTAAAAAGCAGAGCACCTCTCCTCCTCCAAAGGAATGCAGTTCCTCACCAGCAACGGAACAAAGCTGGACAGAGAATGACTTTGACAAGTTGAGAGAAGAAGGCTTCAGACGATCAAACTACTCTGAGCTACAGGAGGAAATTCAGAACAATAGCAAAGAAGTTAAAAACTTTGAAAAAAAATTAGACGAATGGATAACTAGAATAACCAACGAAGAGAAGTGCTTAAAGGAGCTGATGGAGCTGAAAGCCAAGTTTCGAGAACTACACAAAGATTGCGGAAGCCTCGGTAGCTGATGCGATCAACTGGAAGAAAGGGTATCAGTGATGGAAGATGAAATGAATGAAATGAAGTGAGAAGGGAAGTTTAGAGAAAAAAGAATAAAAAGAAACAAACAAAGCCTCCAAGAAATATGGGACTATGTGAAAAGACCAAACCTACGTCTGATTGGTGTACCTGAAAATGATGGGGAGAATGGAACAAAGTTGGAAAACACTCTGCAAGATATTATCCAGGAGAACTTCCCCAATCTAGCAAGGCAGGCCAACATTCAGATTCAGGAAATACAGAGAACACCACAAAGATACTCCTCGAGAAGAGCAACTCCAAGACACATAATTGTCAGATTCACCAAAGTTGAAGGAAAAAATGTTAAGGGCGGCCAGAGAGAAAGGTCGGGTTACCCACAAAGGGAAGCCCATCAGACTAACAGCTGATCTCTCAGCAGAAACTCTACAAGCCAGAAGAGAGTGGGGGCCAATATTCAACATTCTTAAAGAAAAGAATATTCAACCCAGAATTTCATATCCAGCCAAACTAAGCTTCATAAGTGAAGGAGAAATAAAATACTTTACAGACAAGCAAATGCTGAGTGATTTTGTAACCACCAGGCCTTCCCTAAAAGAGCTCCTGAAGGAAGCACTAAACATGGAAAAGAACAACCGGTACCAGCCACTGCAAAAACATGCCAAATTGTAAAGACCATCAAGGCTAGGAATAAACTGCATCAACTAAAGAGCAAAATAACCAGCTAACATCATAATGGCAGGATCAAATTCACACACAACAATATTAACTTTAAATGTAAATGGGCTAAATGCTCCAATTAAAAGACACAGACTGGCAAATTGGATAAGGAGTCAAGAACCATCAGTGTGCTGTATTCAGGAAACCCATCTCACGTGCAGAGACACACATAGACTCAAAAGGAGGGAGGAAGATCTATCAAGCAAATGGAAAACAAAAAAAGGCAGGGGTTGCAATCCGAGTCTCTGATAAAATAGACTTTAAACCAACAAAGATCAAAAGAGACAAAGAAGGCCATTACATAATGGTAAAGGAATCAATTCAACAAGAAGAGCTAACTATCCTAAATATATATGCACCCAACACAGGAGCACCCAGATTCATAAAGCAAGTCCTCAGTGACCTACAAAGGGACTTAAACTCCCACACAATAATAATGGGAGATTTTAACACCCCACTGTCAACATTAGACAGATCAATGAGACAGAAAGATAACAAGGATATCCAGGAATTGAACTCAGCTCTGCACCAAGTGGACCTCATAGACATCTACAGAACTCTCCACCCAAAATCAACAGAATATACCTTTTTTTCAGCACCACACCACACCTATTCCAAAATTGACCACATAGTTGGAAGTAAAGCTCTCCTCAGCAGATGTAAAAGAACAGAAATTATAACAAACTGTCTCTCAGACCACAGTGCAATCAAACTAGAACTCCGGATTAAGAAACTCACTCAAAACTGCTCAACTACATGGAAACTGAACAACCTGCTCCTGAATGACTACTGGGTACATAATGAAATGAAGGTGGAAATAAAGATCTTCTTTGAAACCAATGAGAACAAAGACACAACATACCAGAATCTGTGGGACACATTCAAAGCAGTGTGTAGAGGGAAATTTATAGCACTAAATGCCCACAAGAGAAAGCAGGAAAAATCCAAAATTGACACCCTAACATCACAATTAAAAGAACTAGAAAAGCAAGAGCAAACACATTCAAAAGCTAGCAGAAGGCTAGAAATAACTAAAATCAGAGCAGAACTGAAGGAAATAGAGATGCAAAAAAACCCTTCAATAAATTAATGAATCCAGGAGCTGGTTTTTTTTTTTTTTTTTTTGAGACGGAGTCTCACTCTGTCTCCCAGGCTGGAGTGCAGTGGCACAATCTCGGCTCACTGCAAGCTCCGCCTCCCGGGTTCATGCCATTCTCCTGCCTCAGCCTCTCTGAGTAGCTGGGACTACAGGCGCCCGCCACCATGCCCGGCTAATTTTTTGTATTTTTTTTAGTAGAGACGGCGTTTCACCGTGGTCTCGATCTCCTGACCTCGGGATACGCCCGCCTCGGCCTCCCTAAGTGCTGGGATTACAAGTGTGAGCCACCGCGCCTGGCCAGGAGCTGGTTTTTTGAAAAGATCAACAAAATTGATGGACCGCTAGCAAGACTAATAAAGAAGAAAAGAGAGAAGAATCAAATAGATGCAATAAAAAACGAAAAAGGGGATATCACCACCGATCCCACAGAAATACAATCTACCATCAGAGAATACTACAAACACCTCTATGCAAATAAACTAGAAAATCTAGAAGAAATGGATAAATTCCTCAACAAATACACCCTCCCAAGACTAAACCAGGAAGAAGTTGAATTTCTGAATAGACCAATAAGAGGCTCTGAAATTGTGGCAATAATCAACAGCATACCAACCAAAAAGAGTCCAGGACCTGATGGATTCACAGCCAAATTCTACCAGAGGTACAAGGAGGAACTGGTACCATTCCTTCTGAAACTATTCCAATCGATAGAAAAAGAGGGAATCCTCCCTAACACATTTTATGAGGCCAGCATCGTCCTGATACCAAAGCCTGGCAGAGACATAACCAAAAAAGAGAATTTCAGACCAATATCCTTGATGAACATTGATGCAAAAATCCTCAATAAAATACTGGCAAACCGAATCCAGCAGGACATCAAAAAGCTTATACACCATGATCAAGTGGGCTTCATCCCTGGGATGCAAGGCTGGTTCAACATATGCAAGTCAATAAATGTAATCCAGCATATAAACAGAACCAAAGACAAAAACCACATGATTATCTCAATAGATGCAGAAAAGGCCTTTGACAAAATTCAACAACCCTTCATGCTAAAAACTCTCAATAAATTAGGTATTGATGGGATGTATCTCAAAACAATAAGAGCTATCTATGACAAACCCACAGCCAATATCATACTGAATGGGCAAAAACTGGAAGCATTCCCTCTGAAAACTGGCACAAGACAGGGATGCCCTCTCTCACCACTCCTATTCAACATAGTGCTGGAAGTTCTGGCCAGGGCAATCAGGCAGGAGAAGGAAATAAAGGGTATTAAATTAGGAAAGGAGGAAGTCAAATTGTCCCTGTTTGCAGATGACATGATTGTATATCTAGAACACCCCATTGTCACAGCCTGAAATCTCCTTAAGCTGATAGCAACTTCAGCAAAGTCTCAGGATACAAAATCAATGTACAAAAATCACAAGCATTCTTGTACACCAATCACAGACAAACAGAGAGCCAAATCATGAGTGAACTCCCATTCACAATTGCTTCAAAGAGAATAAAATACCTAGGAATCCAACTTACAAGGGACGGAAATATCTCTTCAAGGAGAACTACAAACCACTGCTCAATGAAATAAAAGAGGATACAAACAAATGGAAGTACATTCCATGCTCATGGGTTGGAAGAATCAATATCGTGAAAATGGCCATACTGCCCAAGGTAATTTATAGATTCAATGCCATCCCCATCAAGCTACCAATGACTTTCTTCACAGAATTGGAAAAAACTACTTTCAAGTTCATATTGAACCAAAAAACAGCCTGCATCTCCAAGTCAATCCTAAGCCAAAAGAACAAAGCTGGAGGCATCACACTACCTGACTTCAAACTATACTACAAGGCTACAGTAACCAAAACAGCATGGTACTGGTACCACGTCAGAGACATAGATCAATGGAACAGAACAGAGCCCTCAGAAATAATGCCGCATATCTACAACTATCTGATCTTTGACAAACCTGACAAAAACAAGCAATGGGGAAGGGATTCCCTATTTAATAAATGATGCTGGGAAAACTGGCTAGCCATATGTAGAAAGCTGAAACTGGATCCCTTCCTTACACCTTATACAAAAATTAATTCAAGATAAATTAAAGACTTGCATGTTAGACCTAAAACCATAAAAACCCTAGAAGAAAACCTAGGCAATACCATTCAGGACATAGGCATGGGCAAGGACTTCATGTCTAAAACACCAAAAGCAATGGCAACAAAA
>NW_026654321.1:0-9191 GCF_009828535.3 Hylobates moloch
CTCCTATTCAACATAGTGCTGGAAGTTCTGGCCAGAGCAATCAGGCAGGAGAAGGAAATAAAGGGTATTCAATTAGGAAAAGAGGAAGTCAAATTGTCCCTGTTTGCAGATGACATGATTGTATATCTAGAAAACCCCATTGTCTCAGCCCAAAATCTCCTTAAGCTGATTAGCAACTTCAGCAAAGTCTCAGGATACAAAATCAATGTACAAAAATCACAAGCTTTCTGTATACCAATAACAGACAAACAGAGAGCCAAATCATGAGTGAACTCCCATTCACAATTGCTTCAAAGAGAATAAAATACCTAGGAATCCAACTTACAAGGCATGTGAAGGACCTCTTCAAGGAGAACTACAAACCACTGCTCAGTGAAATAAAAGAGGATACAAACAAATGGAAGAACATTCCATGCTCATGGGTTGTCCTGGTGATTTTTATTTGCTATTTAATGCTACATTCAGTTGGCCACAGAGATACTTGCAAGGAGAGTACAAACCTCAGAGATACCCAGGGGACCCCACAAGGTCCACCAGCAGCCAGATTCTCCCTCCTGCCAGCTCCTAGACATATACACACACAGCCCTGGCTGAGTGCTTGAGAGCAGAGAAGCCAAGCTAAGCATCTCTCCTTCACATTGGATGGCCACCCCAACCCACAGCATACAGGAGACTGCTGGAGACTGCAACCTCTCCTCCAGGACATCTACAGTACCCTGGTCAGGGGTAGATGCAAGGCTCATCCCTGCCTAGTTGCTGAATGTGCTGTGAAGCCATGACTCACCCTGACACTCCACAGTACCTGTGTGCCTGATTTCCATAGAATACCAGGGTCAGGGGAGCAGGTAGCCAAGCACCTATTCCAGAGAGGTAGGGGGTTGGTGGGAGGTGAACTGAGGCCTTATTGTCTCACCAGATTTCATTTATAAAACAAATTCAAATGAAATTATGAAGAATTTCAAGACAGTGACCACTGAGCATTAAGCGAAGCATAAAACCCTTATGAGCTCTGAGCTTGGAGCCCTGGGGAGCTACTCTGACTGCATGCCCATGAAGCTGACCCTGATCTGGCACCTCTTCTGTGCCAGATTTTGTACTCATTGCTGAGAGAGCACAGAGAGGGATCAGGCCTACCTCTGCCCCAGAAGAGCAGACAGTCAAGCAATGGAGGGAGCATAGTTCCAGGCTATGGTAAGTGCCACGTGGCATCAGGGGCCTGGGGAATTGATTTGCCACAGAAAAGGATGCTGAGAGACAGAAGCATCAGAGAGGAGAGCTGCACATCCATCCCCCTCCCTGGTATGTCTCAGGCCATCAGGCTGTCAGGCCAAATTTATCCACTCTCTTTCTCCACCCCCCTCCCCATTTCTCCCTACCTGGCTACTCCAGGCTTCTCACATTTCCTCAGACACTTTTCCTCAGGCACATACCAAAAGGCATCTGTGAATTCTGATTTGATGTAAATTCTTCTTTCTTATGTCATTCCTAAGACAGATAATAAAACTCTGTACCCTGGATTTCCAAACCATAGCAAAGAGGAATGCCCTTCAACAGACCTCCTTTGTGGTTATGGTGGTTCCCCATCTGAAAGATGGGAGAGACAGATGCTCACAGAGAGAATGCTGTGGAATTTAGCTAGTTAATATAGTTAAAACACGTTGAAGATAAAATGTGCTACATTAATTCCACATTCCATTATTACTAATAAAGGCTCAACCTTCGTGCATTGGAATATCCAGAAAGGGATATTTGATTCATGATGAGTCAAGAGTGATTTAAAATATTGACCCTAGCTCTAAGCATAGCCAGAGTTTTATGTGCATCATATAATGCAATAATTGCTATAGTAACCACTCATTTATATTAATTAGAGGAGTAAATAGAGTTCTGTAATATATATTCCAGACTAATGCTGAGAGCATAAGTAACATCTTTCCATTGAAAGGTTTAATTGATGCATTTGCCTTGTAGGAAAATTTGCTTTTTTGCTTCATAGGTATATTTAGCCCATTTAAAGCAATTTTCTTTTATTCTCCCTCTCCCCTCTGCCTTGCACTGCCTCTGGGATTCCAAGGCAGTTAGCCATTTGCGTGGGGAAAGGAAGGCCAAAATGGACAGCAATCCTGAGATTTTTTTCTGAGTGAGTACTAGAGATGTTTCATGAGTGAGTAACAGGAATAGATCCTTCTGAAGCCCTGGCTACTGGGGCAAATCTTCTAAGCATAAAGTGTTAAAAGTTAAAGGTGAAGTCATCAGGTGACTTTAAGCCTATCATTTGGAAGACATTGTGGGAGGCCTATACTGGGTCCATTGTGTTCTACAATTTGTCAGCAGAAAAAATGAGAAGCCCTAACAATACAATATTGCATAGATAGATATTTCAAGACTAACCAGGGGTCAATCATAGACTAGAGGTGTACTAGTCAAATGAGACCCACACATGCCTTTCCGCTTTCTTCTATAATGTTTTAAAAACTTGAATTTGATTCCTTTAGGCAGGGCATGTGTTCATCTAAGTTCCTACCACTGCCTACTGCAGTAGGCTCAGTTGAAGCACATAACCTATTTGTGTTATCTGCCTAGTTCCAGAAGGCACTTGAGTGTTACAGCCCAGAGGCCACCCAACACATTCATCTTACAAATGGGGAGACAGAGAAGCCAAGGGACTTGCCCAAGGTTACACTGTGAATTAGTGGCAGATCTGAGACTATAGCCTTTGTCTCCTAGTTTCTGAGTCAATACTCTTTGTGTTACTCCAAGAAGCCTCTATTGTCATCACTGGGAAGATCTACGTCACTTTTCTCTGGTGCAGGCACTGGCCCTTTACCTCCATGAAGAAATGGCTGGTTGATTTATGCTCCCTCATCTCTGTCTCCCTCACCTCATGTAGGTTGTTATTGCCACATGCCATATTCTACATTTTATCTACTATAGGCCATTTTGATGGATTTTAGCCACTTTAGTTCCCAAGTTAATTTGTTTAGGAGAATGCTGGTTTCAACTGACATCTGGCCTATGATATGATATGGTTTGGCCTTGTGTCTCCACGCAAATCTCATGCTGAATTATAATTCCCAGTGTTGGAGGTGGGTCCTGGTTGGAGCTGATTGGATCATGGGGGTGGTTTATAATGGTTTAGCAACATCCGCCTAGTTCTGTCCCATAATAGATTTCTCATGAGATCTGATTGTTTAAAAGTGTGTAGCACCCACGTCTCATTGCTCTCTTCCTCCTGCTCTGGCTGTGTGAAGGCCTTCACCTTTCGTCATGATTGTAAGTTTCTTGAGGCCTCCTGAACCATGTTTCCTGTAGAGCTTGTAGAACCATGAGCCAATTAAACCTCTTTTCTTTATAAATTACCCAGTTTCAGGTAGTTCTTTTTTTTTTTTTCTTTTTTTTTTTTTTTTTTTTTTTTTTTTGAGATGGAGTCTCCCTGTGTTGCCCAGGCTGGAGTGCAGTGGCGTGATCTCAGCTCACTGCAGCCTCTGCCTCCCGGGTTTAAGCGATTCTCCTGTCTCAGCCTCCTGAGTAGCTGGGACTACAGGCACATGCCACCACACCTGGCTAATTTTTGTATTTTTAGTAGAGACGGGGTTCCACCATGTTGGCCAATGTTGGCCAGGCTGGTCTTGAACTCCTGGACTCCAGTGAGCCACCCACCTCGGCCTCCCAAAGTGCTGGGATTACCAGCGTGAACCACTGTGCTCAGCCTCAAGTAGTCATTTATAGCTCTGCAAGAACAGATTAATACGGATAGAAGGCTAAATCCTGAGCCACAAATCATGGGGAAGGGGGTTAATATCTTTCTCCTTTGTTGATTGCATGATGGCTATCCTATGAGAAATACCTAAGAAGATTGTTAAGGTTTAGGTTTCATAGACTGTTCTAAGATAAGCATGATTAATTTTGCAGAAGATGCTCAGTAATAGAGCTGTGAGAGGTACACAGCTGGCTTTTAATATGATTCTCTCAGATCCCCAAAGGAAAATGTATCAGCGAGGATAGACTAGAAGGTGCTGCAGTAACAAACAACTCTCAAATCTGAGTGGAGTAACAATAAAGGTCTGTTTCTCACTCATGCTATATATCCAACATGAGTCAGTGGAGGGTCTCTGCTCATTGCAGCCATTCAGAAACCCAGACTTCTGGAGGCTCCACCTCAGTATGCGAGCTCATGATTACCTCAGAAAGTGGAATACTATGCAGCAAATTGCATCCAGAAGTGACAGTGTCACTCGTACTCATATTTTATGGGCAAATCAAGTCACATGTCCCAACCTAACTTCAAAGAAGGGTGGGGAGGTACAATCCTACCATGTGCCTAGAAGACAGAGAGCTAGAAATATTGGGTGATTAGCACTAATGACTCTCACAAGAAGTTATATGCAATTTGGTGCAATACTTAACTGATTCTGGTGGAGGGCTGGGATGAGACACGTTTACAATATTTTCCTGTACCATGTTCAACTCCTCCATCTCTAACATGCTCTGACAAAGCCTCAGGACACAGAAAATATAAAAATATTTTTGTAAAACTTACTTTTCATTCATTTTTGAGAGAGGCATTTTTATTATTATAATAAATAAATGTTATCATAGTAGTAACTTACAAAAATGCATAAAAAAGAAAGAAAATTAAAATTACCAATGCAGTAGTCCCCGTATCCAGTGGGTAACTGAAACCAGCCTGTCCTCATCCATGGTTTCAGTTACCCACAGTAAACCACAATTCAAAAGTATTAAATAGAAAACTCCAGAAATACATGATTCATACATTTTAAATTGTGCACCTTTCTGGATAGTGTTATGAAATCTCTCATTGTCTGGCTCCATTCTGTCTGGAAGGCGATCCTCTCTTTGTCCAGTGTCTCCACACTGTAGACACTACCTGTAGCCCATCAGTCATTTAGCAGCCATCTTGGTGATCAGATTCACTATTTTGGTACTGCAGTCGTTGCATTTAACTAACCCTTATTTTACTTCATAATGACCACAAAGTGCAAGAGTACTGTGCCTAATTTATAAATTAAACTCTATCATATGTACATGTGTATAAGAAAAAAACATAGTAAATATTGGGTTCAGCACGATATGCAGTTTCAGGCATCTGTTGGCAGTCTTGGAACATATCCCTCCATAAGAAGGGACTACTATACTTCCACATATATACTTCCATATATGTATTTCCCATACATGATCATTGTAAACATTTGAAAGTATAGCTTTACAATCTTATCTTATTTTGTTTTGCCCTATTTTTATAAGTTTTCTTAAGTCTAAAAATATATTATCTTGAATGGAAATCTGAGAGTCCCTTCTTTCTGGCCTTCTTCTTTATTTGCATCCCTTCGTCTTTTTCCTTCTGGTAGCTTCATAGACCTCTCACACTCAGAAAATGTTGATTCCTCCCTGTTTTCATTTTGGAGCAAGAAGGGAAGCTCATAGTGAAATATTTATAGGTCAAGAAAAAGAGTCTCTAGCTGAAATTCCATCTTTTATGGAAAAAATTCAGTAATATTTTATATCAATGGTCTCCAACTATTTCCTGGGACTTACCCAAAGGTTTTTTTGGGAGGGGTATGTGGAAGGGTGAAGCTCTATCTTGCATCATGTGCTGGTCATGTAACCTACCAAGGGCTTTGATTTCTTCCTTGGTAAGTTGACGTGGAAATTGCTGCCCAAGGTGCTGGATCAAATTTATGATTCTCCTTGGTCTCAAAAAAGTCATCTGTTTGTGACTACATTTGGCTTCCTTTTCACCCTGATATGACAGGTTTTAGTTCCTATCATTTCTGCTGATTCTTGGATCCTGCTATTTCCTTCTTCCATCATTTTTCTTCATTCTGCTGAAATATATCCTTTGTAGTTGTGGGAAACTCTCTTATTTTTTGTATGAAAAATCATCTTTTATTGTACATTTATTATTGAATTCTATACCAAATTAATCTTGACATAGAATCCTGGGTATGTTGAATGATTGTGCTTACTCCAGAGCTATTATCTTTTTAAAAAATACTTTTTAAAAAATTGACTCTTGAAGAAACATCTCTTTTATTATACCTAATTTAGCTTGGAATAAAATTTTAGGTTGGTTGCTATTTTCCTTCAGCACTTTGAAGATATTCTCTCATTATCTTAGAATCATTAGAATCCATTATCGCTGTTGAAAAATCTGCTGTGAGTCTAATTTTTACTTCTTCATCTGCCAGTAGTAGGCAACGTCTAAAATGAATGATGCCTAAGAGTCTCAACTTGCTGGTATGTGTGCCCTTGTGTATTCCCCCTGCCCATGAGTATGGGCTGAGCCTAGTGACTTTCTTCTAATGAATAGAATATGACAGCAATGATGAGATGTTACTTCGAAGATTAAATTAGAGAAAACCTTAGATGCCCTCTACTCCTCCCCCACTTGGTTGTTCTGATGAAGTCAGCTGCCTTGTTGTGAACTTTTTATGGAGAGTTATATGTAGCAAGGAACTGAAGGAGACCTTTAGCCAACAGCTAGAAAAGAGCTGAGACCCTCAATCCAATAACCAGTGAGAAACTGAATATTGCTAAGCTCACATAAGTAAACATGGAAGCAAAGTCTCTCATAGTTCAGCCTTCAGATGCCACTGCTGCCCCATTTAACATCTTGATTGCAGTCTTGTATGAGAAATTAAGGCTGAGTCAACTAGGTAAGCTTCACCCAGATTTCTGGGCCACCAAAACTGTGAGATAATAAATGTTTGTTATTTTAAGCCCCTAAGCTTTGGGATAATCTATTATGCAGCAATAGCTAACTAATACACTGCCTTTACCAGAGTGTTTAAGATTTTTTCTTTTTCCTTCATATCAGAACATGAAGTTTATTATGATGTGTCTAGATGTAGATGGTGAGGGTTTCATTTTATTTATACTGCTTGGAATTTTAAACACACTTTAAAAAACTTTTATTAATTCCTTAATATTATCAAATATTCAGTAATAGTACAAATTTATTTTCAAGTTTTCTTAATTTTTTGCACTTAGTTTATTCAAATCAGAGTCCAAATACATATTCAATTTATAATAATACTTCTAAATCAAAATCAGGTTCATAAACTTTATAGTCAGTTTCTTTAATTTTATGTTTCTATTTCTTTTTTTTGTGGAGAGGAAAACCTCACTGTTAAAGACATGATTAACCTAATTCCTTCATTATAGATGTATAATTATATTTATAAATTATACATATGTAATTGTTTCAAAGAACAATAATAATTTTTATTACCAATGTTACTGAAAACTGTTTATTTTTTTTCCAGTTCTCTTTTGCTTGTTTGTTTTGCTTTGTTGTTCTGGGGTTTTGAGTTTGCTTTGGTTGAATTTTTGTCATTGTTTGATTGGCATTTTTTTTGTCCTAGGGTATATCCTGCTAGGGATGAATGGTCCAATTAGTGACAGTTGAAATAATCTCTTTCTGTGTGGCTCTGCCACAAACTCAGTACGCAGTTTCATTCATTTGATTTTGTTTCCAGTTTATAGGAGTAGATTTGTTCTCATTTTCATTCAATTATCCTTGAAAATTATGTAAAACATTCATATCATTCCAAAGTATAATATACAATCCAAGTATCCCCAGGAGACATGGCTTTCATCGCTATACTCCCATCTTGTGACTTACTTTTTCCTGCAAGCTGCCATTTTAAAAATATTATGGCTATCCTTCCATGCTTTTTGTGGGAGGGAGCAGGGGTACAGCAAAGACACACAGATATGTGTGTGTGTATGTATGTTTGTGTGCATTCGCTTCCTCCCCTTTTTAGATAAATGAGAATATATAAATATTTTTTCTATTCTGATTTTTTCACTTAGCAATTTTAGATGGCTTTTGTCCATTATAAATTTTCTACACACATAAAAGTCCATAAATTATAAGGGTATGGTTTGAAAAATTTTCACCAAGTGAATACATCTGTGAAAGTACCATTTAGATCAAGAAATACAACATTACTAACATCCAGAAGCCATTCTCTTGTACCCTCCCAATCATTTTCCACACCCACCTCTTCAAAGATAACCATGATTTTTAACTTCTATTGCCTTCGATTAATATGCCTGTTTTTCAAAGTTTAAACACATAGAATCATACATTTTCTACCGATTTGCATCTGGATGCTTCTATTCACCTCTGTTTGTGAATTCATCCATGTTGTTTCATGTAGAAGTAGACCATTCATTCTTATTGCTGTACAGTAGTCTATTATATAATTACAGCGTAATTTATTTATCTGTATTGTTAATACACATTTGGGTTTTTCCAGTTCGGGGCTTTTAGAAATAGTGCTGCTTCTCTGGAATAGTTTGAGTAGGACTGATATTAGTTCTTTAAATATTTACTAGAATTCAGTGGTGAAGCCATCAGGTCCTGGGCTTTTCTTTGATCGGAGACCTTTTATTATGGCGTCTATCTTGGTACTTGTTATTGGTATATTCAGGTTTTGGATTTTTTCATGGTTCAGTCTTGGTAGGTTGTACATGTCTAGGAATATATCCATTTCTTCTAGGTTTTCCAATTTATTGGCAAAAAAAAAAAAAAAAAACAGAGTAGCCAAAGCAATCCTGAGCGAAAGAACAAAGCTGGAGGAATCACAGTACCTGACTTCAAACTATACTAAAGAGCTATAGTAATCAAAACAGCATGGTCCTGGCATAAAAACAGACACATAGACCAATGGAACAGAAAAGAGGACACAGAAATAAATCCACACATTAACAGTCAACTCATTTTTGACAAAGGCATCAAAAACATACTGCAGGGAAAGGACAGTTTCTTAAAAAAATGGTGCTGGGAAAACTGAACAATTATATACAGATTAATGTACCTAGACCCTTATCTCTAACTATACACAAAAATCAAATCAAAATGGATTAAACACTTAAATTTAAGGCCTGAGACTATGAAACTTCTAGAAGAAAACATTGAGGAAAATCTCCAGAACATTGGTCTGGGCAAAGATTTCTTGAGTATGACCTCAAAAGCACAGATGACTAAAGCAAAAATGGACAAATGGGATCACATCAATCTAAAAAGTTTCTGCACAGCAAATGAAACAATCAACAAAGTGAAGAGACAGCCCACAGAATGGGAAAAAAAATTTGCAAACTACCCATCTGACAAGAGACTAATAATCAAAATATAAAAGAAGCTCAAACAACTCAATAGGAAA
>NW_026654322.1:0-9189 GCF_009828535.3 Hylobates moloch
AATCCCAGCACTTTGGGAAGCCAAGGTGGGCAGATCACGAGGTCAATAGATCGAGACCATCCTGGCCAACATGGTGAAACTCCATCTCTACTAAAAATACAAAAGTTAGCCAGGCGTGATGGTGGGCACCTGTAGTCCCAGCTACTTAGGAGGCTGAGGCAGGAGAATTGCTTGATAGATAATCGTGAGATTCCATTAAAAAAAAAAAAAAAAAGCTGATTTTTTTTTTTTTTTTTTTTTTGAGACAGAGTTTCACCCAAGCTGGAGTGCAGTGGTGCAGTCTTGGCTCACTGCAACCTCTGCCTCCCGGGTTCAAGCGATTCTTGTGTCTCAGTCTCCCAAGTAGCTCCAATTTATTAGATATTGTACTGCCAAGAATGAGTCTCTACATTTCTTATATTGTCTCTTCTGGTTTCCATCTCTCTATCCCTCTTACCCTGATATTTCCTTAATTTTGTCTCCCACCTACCTACTGAACTTTGTTTAAAAAAACAGCTGGGCGCAGTGGCTCACGCCTGTAATCCCAGCACTTTGGGAGGCTGAGGCAGGCAGATCATCTGAGGTCAGGAATTTGAGATCAGCCTGGCCAACACGGTGAAACCCCACCTCTACTAAAAATACAAAAATTACCCGGGTGTGGTGGTGCATGCCTGTAGTCCCAGCTACTCAGGAGACTGATGCAGGAGAATGGCTTGAATCCAGGAGGTGGAGGTTGCAGTGAGCCAAGATCGCGCCAATGTATTGCAGCCTGGGCAACAGAGCTAGATTCCGTCTCAAAAAAATAAAAATAAATAAATAACAGGCTATTTCCAAGAGCTCTGTCCCTGATTATTCTCGACTCATGAGTGCAGATTTTCTCTTCCAGTTCTGATGGTATCTAACCACAGGAGGATGTGTGAATACTTTGCTACCTGAGTTGTCTCTGTTCTGTTTGTTCTGCTGTGTCTGCCCCTCCCGCGCTGGTAATCCTTGTCTATCTGCTCCTATTTAAGACTAAGGCGCTAGGACGCTGATTGTGCTGCGTGTGTGTGAGGGAAACTTGAGGCTTGGTGGCTCCCACCAGAACATGCTTGGCAGGAAGCCAAGTCTCCCCTCCACAGATCATACTTACAGGTCTTTTCTCCAGGAATGGTTATCGGAGGGGTGGCACCGGGCAGTGAGACCCTGCCTGTCAGAGTTCTGGAAGAGGGCAAGTGTGCTGGACACAGACACCATGCATAGACCGCTCCTGGGCAGACCCTGTTGCCCCAGCTGGCAGCAGGCCACCCTCGGCTGTCAGCTCCCCCCAGGCCCGCCACCCTCGTAGGGAACCCTCGACAGCCTTTCTGGGCACCCGCATGGGTGCCTGATGGAGGTGAGCCTGCTGTCTACTGGAGCAGCCCGGGTAGGTCTGCCACTGTGTAGAGATACCAGGGAGAGGTCGCACAGCCCGGCAGGGAACTGGGCCCCTACGCATTACTGGGCGCAGTACCCCGGGGGCGCAGGCAGTTCTGCCTCGGGCTGCAGGCCCCTGGTGGGGGGGGCGCGGCCCTTCCTCAACCAGGGCAGGAGCCGTGGGTCGCCAGCCACGCTTCCTTCTCACCAAGCAGTCGACGTGAATGTCCCAACAGGCTTGAGCCCGGTTGTCCACAGCAGAAGCCTCAGTCATTTATTTCTCAGTGAAGTCCCTGCAGGGACTTGGGCGGCTTCCTTTCCCTCTCCCCTACAGGCGTTTCCTGGGATCAGCTCCCACATAGCTGCTTGCACATCAGTCCTTCTCTCAGGGTCTGCTTCTGAGAGAGCTGGAACCCACACACATCGTAGTAGAGATTCAATTAGATGCCAGGACGCGCACTCTCAGATCTCAGTGTGCTACGGGGCGCCCTCTCTGCCTGGCCCTGGGCTCGAATCATCCGCTTTCCTGCCATAGCGTTAATGACTGCCCTAAATGTCACCCATGCTCTTGCTGCGTGACGCCGTAAAGCCGATTGTAGTACCTTATTTCGCAGAGGAGGAAACAGGCTCAACGAGCTCCCTGAGGTCACATGGCTAAGAAACTGAGAGACCATTACTGAAATTCCAATTCCCAATTCCCATCTTCTTGACTCCGAAGCTCTATGTTCTTTTTTTTTTTTTTTTTTTTTTTTTGAGACAGAATCTCGCTCTGTCACCCAGGCTGGAGTGCAGTGGCGCAATTTCGGCTCACTACAGCCTCCGCCCAGGGTTCAAGTGATTCTTGGCGCCCCAGCCGCCCAAGCGTCAGCCTCCCAAGCTGCTGGGATTACAGGCGCGGCCACCGCGCCTGGCTTTTTTTTTTTTTTTTTTTTTTTTTTCTGTATTTTACTAGAGACGGGGTTTCGCCATGTTGGCTATGGCTGGTCTTGAACTCCTGGCCTCAAGCGATCCACCTTGGCCTCCCAAAGTGCTAGGATTACAGGCTTGAGCCACTGCACCCGGCGGAAAGCCCTATGTTCTTTTCTTTTCTTTTTGAGACAGAGTCTCGCTCTGTTGCCCAGGCTGGGGTGCAATGGCGTGATCTTGGCTCACTGCAACCTCTGCCTCCTGATTTCAAGGGGTTCTCCTGCCTCAGCCTCCCTAGGAGCTGGGATTACAGGCACCCGTGGCTAATTTTTAGTATTTTTAGCAGAGACGGGGTTTTGCCATGTTGGCCAGGCTGATTGGCTGATCTCAAACTCCTAACCTCAGGTGATCCACCTGCCTCGGCCTCCCAAACTGCCAGGATTACAGGCCTGAGCCACTGCGCCCGGCTGGAAAGCCCTATATTCTTAACATTTAAGAGTCTGTTCTGCCTGGAAAGAAATCAGATAAAGAGCAATTCAAAAACAACAAAAGTTGGGAGGCCGAGGCGGGTGGATCACGAGGTCAGGAGATCGAGACCATTCTGGCCAACATGGTGAAACCTCGTCTCTACTAAAAATATAAAAATTAGCTGGGAGTGGTGGCATGCACCTGTAGTCCCAGCTACTCTGGGAGGCTGAGGCAGGAGAATCGCTTGAACCCGGGAGGTGGAGGTTGCAGTGAGTGGAGACCCTGCCACTGCACTCCAGCCTAGCGACAGAGCGAGACTCTGTCTCAACAACAACAACAACAAAAGAATATTCATCAACAAAGTACTCAAGACTATAATAGACACCTATTCTCTAAGAAATAAGGCCGGGCGCGTTGGCTCACACCTGTAATCCCAGCACTTTGGGAGGCCAAGGCGGGTGGATCATGAGGTCAGGCGATCGAGACCATCCTGGCTAACACGGTGAAACCCTGTCTCTACTAAAAAAAAATACAAAAAATGAGCCAGGCATGGTGGTGGGTGCCTGTAGTCCCAGCTACTCCAGAGGCTGAGGCAGGAGAATGGCATGAACCCAGGAGGCACAGCTTGCAGTGAGCCAAGATCACGCCACTGCACTCCAGCCTGAGAGAAAAAGCGAGACTCTGTCTCAAAAAATAATAATAATAAAATAAATAAATTAGTTTCTCTCACTTTCTTGTTTTAAAAGTAATTTTTGACATAAAAGAGAAAAAAGCAGGCACTGTAATTTGAAAGGGAAAAAACCTTACATTTAAAAGTAGAAGGTAGACTTTTCAGCCAGAACTACCATCTTCCAGTAATTCGCCAAAATGACGAACACAAAGGGAAAGGGGAGAGGCACCCGGTATGTGTTCTCTAAGCCTTTTGGAAAACATGGAGTTGTTCCTTTGGCCACGTATACGCAAATCTATAAGGAAGGTGATAATGTAGACACCAAGGGAATGGGTACTGCTCAAAAAGGAATGGCCCACAAGTGTTACCTTGGCAAAACCGGAAGAGTCTACAGTGTTACCTAGCATGCTGTTGGCACTGTCGTAAACAAACAAGGTAAGGGCAAGATTCTTGCCAAGAGAATTAGCGTGTGTATTGAGTGCATTAGGCACTCTAAGAGCTAAGATAGCTTCCTGAAACGCGTGAAGGAAAATGATCAGAAAAAGAAAGAAACCAAAGAGAAAGGTGCCTGGGTTCAACTGAAGTGCCAACCTGCTCCACCCAGAGAAGCACACTTTGTGAGAACCAATGGGAAGCAGCCTGAGCTGCTGGTACCTATTCCCTATGAATTCATGGCATAATAGGTGTTAAAAAAAATAAAAGACCTCTGGACTGTTAAACGAAAAAAAAGTAGAAGGTGGGACACAGAGAATCTTACAGCTTAGGGGAACAAAGAGGTTGTTAGAAGTCAGTGGAGATCCAAGAGCCCTTTGGAAATTATTGTTTGTCCAAGATTTTATCTTCCAGGGCTATTTTTAGCCCATTTTGGATTGCCGTGTGGTAAAGAGAAAAGTACTGTATGGTAATGAACAGGAGTTAAGAGCGGGTCTGGGTTGTGTCCTGGTTGTGAGATCATAGGCAAGTGAATTAGTTTTTCTGTCTCTGCTTTCTCACCTATAAGTGGATTTTGTGGGGTTTAAAATGAGATGCAATTTATTAGAGAGCTTTGAGATATAATACAGCAGATACAAATATTCTACAACCTTGAGTAATTTTACGATAAGTCTTGGGGAGAAGAATGGGGAAGATCCAGTTAGGTCCCCTGACCTGTATATAAATGAGACTCTGCATTCTAGATCTATAGAGCTGGCATATGATTTGATTTCTTTCTTATGCAGAATCTCTTCTCAAGATATTTTTTACAAAGTCTTTTACGAATATGAAAGCTCATGGAATTATCCCGTTCAACTTTGAAACTTGGAATTTTGTTTCTATGAAATTGACAAGTGACTGTGTGACTGTGTGACAGTATTTCAGAAACAATAGAAAAGAAGAAATAGAAACAGCTGGTAAATTCTTTAGATGTGAAAGTGGTTTTTCTTTTCTTCTTCTTTTTTTTAACCAGACTCTGATCCTGAAAAATAAACATCCTCAAAATCAGAAAACAGTACAAATTAGCTGCTGAAAACTGAGGTTGAACCCAATTTTATCCTATCTTGTTTAACTTCAGTTAGGAATGGAATGAAAGAGATAGTTTTGTTTTGAACTCTTGACCACCGGAAATAAAAGGGAGTGAAGTGTGCAGGTAGCCAAAAATCCACCTAATTCACCTCCCAAAGCACACTCACATTTGTTTTGTTTTGTTTTCTTTTTTTGAGAGACAGAGTATCGCTCTGTCGCCCAGGCTGGAGTGCAATGGTGCGATCTTGGCTCACTGCAACCTCCGCTTCCCAATTCTTCTGCCTCAGCTTCCCGAGTAGCTGGGATTACAGGTGCCCACCACCATGCCCAGCTAATTTCTGTATTTTTAGTAGAGACCGGGTTTCACCATGTTGGCCAGGCTGGTTTCGAACTCCTGACCTCAAATGATCCACCCACCTTGGCCTCCCAAAGTGCTGGGATTACAGGCATGAGCCACCGTGCCCGGCCCACTCGCATGATTTTAATGATAGTTTATTTTGGAGTAATTTTCCATTCATTTAACAAATATTCATAAATAATCTATTCAGTGTTACTTATGCTTCTGAGGGAATAAATTAAATACTAATCAAATGATATAGATTTGATTTACCTGTGGCATGAAGGCCACCGTTATAGATAAACCATAAAAGGTTGTTACCTTGGAATTCTAAAGATTTATAAAGTGCGGTACAAAACAACAAAATCAAGAATAAATATAAAATTTATTTATAAATATTTAGAACCCATATTAATTTCCCAAATAATCTCGGGATATAAGGCCTGCTGCAGTAGCAGTTTCAGAGAGGAGTGGATACCAGCACCCCACAACCTGATTTAAAATAATAAAGTCCAGATGCTCTTGCCAAAAAAGAGGTCTGCATCACTCACTGCCATGACCTGGATCGTATTTCAAAAGTGTCAAATCAAAGCTATCCCACCAAAGCCTGATTTTTTAATGAATTCCTTATGCATTTCATCTCTTGAATACAAAAAGTTGGGTATCTGTTGGGGAGTAAAATTTAGATGTAAGAAACAAAACCCAGCAGGTGTGATCGTATGTGAAATGCATCCCCATGCAGTTGGTCTCTTACTGTACGAATTATTTACTGCGTAATTAAGATGCTTTCATTTAAAAAGCACATCTGAGAATCATCATCATATTTACAGGGAAAAGGGAGTGTGAGCTGAAGGAAATTTAGTCGAAATCTAGACATTTAAGTCTTTAAAAAATGCTGACATTCTGTCATGTTGATCCAGCACTATTAAGAGTAAAATCTAAAAATTTTGTCATTTCGATATGTTAAATGCTGGCATCTTTTCTGAAGCAAGATTCCAGCTAAGGGGGTGGTTTCCAGTTCTAACTTATTATGCTCAGTATCACTGGATACTGAATAGCAAATATTCTTTTTTTTTTTTGAGACAGTCTCACTCTGTCGCCAGGCTGGAGTGCAGTGATGTGATCTTGGCTCACTGTAACCTCCACCTCCTGGGTTCAAGCGATTCTCCTGCCTCAGCCTCCCGAGTAGCTGGGATTACAGGTGCATGCCACCACACCTGGCTAATTTTTATATTTTTAGTAGAGATGGGGTTTCACCATGTTGGCCAGGATGGTCTTGATCTCTTTACCTCATGATCCGCCCGCCTCGGCCTCCCAAAGTGCTGGGATTACAGGTGTGAGCCACCATGCCTGGCCCTGAATAGCAAATATTCTTTTTGAAGAAGAGAAAAGGAGACCTCAGGGTGATCAGATAAATAAATAGATACATCAGACCAACAGACAGATGGATGAACAGATGAATGGACAGATAGACTGATGGATCAATGAATGAAAGGATGGATAGGTGAGTGGGTGGGTGGATGGATGGATGTATGGATGTTATGTATGGATGAATGGATGGACAGGTATAAGTAGATAGCAGTATCATCAGCTTTTGTAAAATAGTAACCTCTTTACTTCAGACTAGCAATCAACATGATATTTTCTCAGAAAGATGCAGCCTTAAACCCTGATAGATACTTGCCCAAGAATTCAGAGGTATGAGGCTCTCTTATTTTATTTTATTTTATTTTATTTTATTTTATTTTTTGCGATGGAGTCTCGTTCTGTCACCCAGACTGGAGTGCAGTGGTGCGATCTCGGCTCACTGCAACCTCTGCCTCCCAGGTTCACGCAATTCTCCCGCCTCAGCCTCCAAAAAGTAGCTGGGATTACAGGCACATACCACCACGCCTGGCTAATTTTTTTGGTATTTTTAGTAGAGACGGGGTTTCACTATGTTGGCCAGACTGGTCTCGAACTCCTGACCTCATGATCTGCCCGCCTCGGCCTCCCAAAGTGCTGGGATTACAGGCGTGAGCCACTGCGCCCGGCCGAGGCTCTGTCTTACAAATGGCTTAAGTATACTGAAATTGAAGTATGAAAACTTTGTCCATTCATTCATTCAACAAATCATTATAGAATGTCCACTCTGTACCAAGGTCCAGCAATGACGCCTGTCACTATGGAACTTAATGGTTCATTCTCATTTTTATTTGTAAAGTCGTAAATGACACTTCTAGTTCAAGAACAAGAAAGTATAGATGGCTTGGTGTGGTGGCTCACGCCTATAATCCCAGCACTTTGGGAGGCTGAGGTGGGCAGATCGTTTGCAGTCAGGAGTTCCAGACCAGCCTGGCCAACATTATGAAATCCTGTTTCTACCAAAAATACAAAAATTGAGGTTGGGCACAAAGGCTCACGCCTGTAATCCCAGCACTTTGGGAGGCCGAGGCGGGTGGATCACAAGGTCAGGAGATTGAGACTATCCTGGCCAACATGGTGAAACCCCGTCTCTACCAAAATACAAAAAATTAGCCAGGCATGGTGGCGGGTGCCTGTAGTCCCAGCTACTCGGGAGGCTGAGGCAGGGGAATTGCTTGAACCTGGGAGGTGGAGGTTGCAGTCAGCTGAGATCACACCACTGCACTCCAGCCTGGCGACAGAGCAAGACTCCGTCTCAAAAAAAAGAAAAAAAAAAAATTGGCGGGGCATAGTGGTGCATGCCTGTAATCCCAGCTACTAGGGAGGCTGAGGCAATAAGAATTGCCTAAACCCGGGAGGCAGAGGTTGCAGTGAGCCAAAATTGCACCACTGCACTCCAGTCTGGGTGACAGAGTGAGACTCCATCTGAAAAAAAAAAAGAAAAAAAAAAAAAAAAAGAGAAAGTATAGATTCACTTTTTTCTTGTCTTACCCTCTAACACCTCTGAAAATAACAAAATACCCTGGAAATCATTCAACAGACAATGATAAAAGAATTCTGAGTGCTTGAGAGAAGAAGGTAGATAGGTTAGAGGCCTTAAAACTGCAGAAATGACAACATGGTGAGTTCCCTGGTTTTTCTTTTTATCTCCCATATGACCCCAGACTGGATGCCAGAGAGGCCTGAAACCTCCAATAGGCATAGACAAACAATCAGACAGACAAACAAAAGTCTGGCTAGAGAACTGGGTAAAGGGGAAGCACAACAGAGACCAAATGGGGAGCTCTAACTCCTGTTTCACAACTGGCCACAAACAGGTGGCCTGATTTTCCTCCAAAACCCTGCTGGGTTGACCCAATCCTTACTCCACACTTGGGTAATTGGTGAGTGGGCCAATCCATCCACAGGGGCAGCATTAGCAAAGCTCAGCATCTCCCTACCCTTTATCACAAAGGGCATATAATGCACATGAAGTGGCACATGAAGATAAGCCCAGTGGCTTCAGCCCCTTTTAACTCCTATGGCAGAGGATGGCCTAGGAACATCAGGTGATCCAGGAAGGCAACTTCCACTCCTTAAGGGAGCCCCAGCAGGAATTAAGTGAGAACTTCAAAAATGTCAGAAGACTGAGGCAAACCAGAATAGAACTGCAAGGGCTCTGAAAACTAAACTGTTGTTTAGTACATTTTCTGCTGATATAACAGAATACTTGAGGTATAACAGAATACTTGAGGCTGGGTAATTTATAAAGAAAAGAAATTTATTTGGCTCACAGTTGTGGAGGCTCAGAAGTCCAAGATTGAGGGGCCACATCTGGTGAGGGCTTTCTTGCATATCACCCCATGTCAGAAGGTAGAAGAGCAAGAGAATGTGTGTAGAAAGCAAGAGATTAAACTTGCAGCCTCAAGTCCTTTTATAATTGACATTAATTCATTCATGACAGGAGAGCCCTCATGACCCAAATGCCTCCCATTAGGTTCCACCTCCTAACACTGTTGCATTTGGGATTAAATTCTCAACACACACTTTT
>NW_026654323.1:0-9189 GCF_009828535.3 Hylobates moloch
AATCCCAGCACTTTGGGAAGCCAAGGTGGGCAGATCACGAGGTCAATGGATCGAGACCATCCTGGCCAACATGGTGAAACTCCATCTCTACTAAAAATACAAAAGTTAGCCAGGCGTGATGGTGGGCACCTGTAGTCCCAGCTACTTAGGAGGCTGAGGCAGGAGAATTGCTTGATAGATAATCGTGAGATTCCATTAAAAAAAAAAAAAAAAAGCTGATTTTTTTTTTTTTTTTTTTTTTGAGACAGAGTTTCACCCAAGCTGGAGTGCAGTGGTGCAGTCTTGGCTCACTGCAACCTCTGCCTCCCGGGTTCAAGCGATTCTTGTGTCTCAGTCTCCCAAGTAGCTCCAATTTATTAGATATTGTACTGCCAAGAATGAGTCTCTACATTTCTTATATTGTCTCTTCTGGTTTCCATCTCTCTATCCCTCTTACCCTGATATTTCCTTAATTTTGTCTCCCACCTACCTACTGAACTTTGTTTAAAAAAACAGCTGGGCGCAGTGGCTCACGCCTGTAATCCCAGCACTTTGGGAGGCTGAGGCAGGCAGATCATCTGAGGTCAGGAATTTGAGATCAGCCTGGCCAACACGGTGAAACCCCACCTCTACTAAAAATACAAAAATTACCCGGGTGTGGTGGTGCATGCCTGTAGTCCCAGCTACTCAGGAGACTGATGCAGGAGAATGGCTTGAATCCAGGAGGTGGAGGTTGCAGTGAGCCAAGATCGCGCCAATGTATTGCAGCCTGGGCAACAGAGCTAGATTCCGTCTCAAAAAAATAAAAATAAATAAATAACAGGCTATTTCCAAGAGCTCTGTCCCTGATTATTCTCGACTCATGAGTGCAGATTTTCTCTTCCAGTTCTGATGGTATCTAACCACAGGAGGATGTGTGAATACTTTGCTACCTGAGTTGTCTCTGTTCTGTTTGTTCTGCTGTGTCTGCCCCTCCCGCGCTGGTAATCCTTGTCTATCTGCTCCTATTTAAGACTAAGGCGCTAGGACGCTGATTGTGCTGCGTGTGTGTGAGGGAAACTTGAGGCTTGGTGGCTCCCACCAGAACATGCTTGGCAGGAAGCCAAGTCTCCCCTCCACAGATCATACTTACAGGTCTTTTCTCCAGGAATGGTTATCGGAGGGGTGGCACCGGGCAGTGAGACCCTGCCTGTCAGAGTTCTGGAAGAGGGCAAGTGTGCTGGACACAGACACCATGCATAGACCGCTCCTGGGCAGACCCTGTTGCCCCAGCTGGCAGCAGGCCACCCTCGGCTGTCAGCTCCCCCCAGGCCCGCCACCCTCGTAGGGAACCCTCGACAGCCTTTCTGGGCACCCGCATGGGTGCCTGATGGAGGTGAGCCTGCTGTCTACTGGAGCAGCCCGGGTAGGTCTGCCACTGTGTAGAGATACCAGGGAGAGGTCGCACAGCCCGGCAGGGAACTGGGCCCCTACGCATTACTGGGCGCAGTACCCCGGGGGCGCAGGCAGTTCTGCCTCGGGCTGCAGGCCCCTGGTGGGGGGGCGCGGCCCTTCCTCAACCAGGGCAGGAGCCGTGGGTCGCCAGCCACGCTTCCTTCTCACCAAGCAGTCGACGTGAATGTCCCAACAGGCTTGAGCCCGGTTGTCCACAGCAGAAGCCTCAGTCATTTATTTCTCAGTGAAGTCCCTGCAGGGACTTGGGCGGCTTCCTTTCCCTCTCCCCTACAGGCGTTTCCTGGGATCAGCTCCCACATAGCTGCTTGCACATCAGTCCTTCTCTCAGGGTCTGCTTCTGAGAGAGCTGGAACCCACACACATCGTAGTAGAGATTCAATTAGATGCCAGGACGCGCACTCTCAGATCTCAGTGTGCTACGGGGCGCCCTCTCTGCCTGGCCCTGGGCTCGAATCATCCGCTTTCCTGCCATAGCGTTAATGACTGCCCTAAATGTCACCCATGCTCTTGCTGCGTGACGCCGTAAAGCCGATTGTAGTACCTTATTTCGCAGAGGAGGAAACAGGCTCAACGAGCTCCCTGAGGTCACATGGCTAAGAAACTGAGAGACCATTACTGAAATTCCAATTCCCAATTCCCATCTTCTTGACTCCGAAGCTCTATGTTCTTTTTTTTTTTTTTTTTTTTTTTTTGAGACAGAATCTCGCTCTGTCACCCAGGCTGGAGTGCAGTGGCGCAATTTCGGCTCACTACAGCCTCCGCCCAGGGTTCAAGTGATTCTTGGCGCCCCAGCCGCCCAAGCGTCAGCCTCCCAAGCTGCTGGGATTACAGGCGCGGCCACCGCGCCTGGCTTTTTTTTTTTTTTTTTTTTTTTTTTCTGTATTTTACTAGAGACGGGGTTTCGCCATGTTGGCTATGGCTGGTCTTGAACTCCTGGCCTCAAGCGATCCACCTTGGCCTCCCAAAGTGCTAGGATTACAGGCTTGAGCCACTGCACCCGGCGGAAAGCCCTATGTTCTTTTCTTTTCTTTTTGAGACAGAGTCTCGCTCTGTTGCCCAGGCTGGGGTGCAATGGCGTGATCTTGGCTCACTGCAACCTCTGCCTCCTGATTTCAAGGGGTTCTCCTGCCTCAGCCTCCCTAGGAGCTGGGATTACAGGCACCCGTGGCTAATTTTTAGTATTTTTAGCAGAGACGGGGTTTTGCCATGTTGGCCAGGCTGATTGGCTGATCTCGAACTCCTAACCTCAGGTGATCCACCTGCCTCGGCCTCCCAAACTGCCAGGATTACAGGCCTGAGCCACTGCGCCCGGCTGGAAAGCCCTATATTCTTAACATTTAAGAGTCTGTTCTGCCTGGAAAGAAATCAGATAAAGAGCAATTCAAAAACAACAAAAGTTGGGAGGCCGAGGCGGGTGGATCACGAGGTCAGGAGATCGAGACCATTCTGGCCAACATGGTGAAACCTCGTCTCTACTAAAAATATAAAAATTAGCTGGGAGTGGTGGCATGCACCTGTAGTCCCAGCTACTCTGGGAGGCTGAGGCAGGAGAATCGCTTGAACCCGGGAGGTGGAGGTTGCAGTGAGTGGAGACCCTGCCACTGCACTCCAGCCTAGCGACAGAGCGAGACTCTGTCTCAACAACAACAACAACAAAAGAATATTCATCAACAAAGTACTCAAGACTATAATAGACACCTATTCTCTAAGAAATAAGGCCGGGCGCGTTGGCTCACACCTGTAATCCCAGCACTTTGGGAGGCCAAGGCGGGTGGATCATGAGGTCAGGCGATCGAGACCATCCTGGCTAACACGGTGAAACCCTGTCTCTACTAAAAAAAAATACAAAAAATGAGCCAGGCATGGTGGTGGGTGCCTGTAGTCCCAGCTACTCCAGAGGCTGAGGCAGGAGAATGGCATGAACCCAGGAGGCACAGCTTGCAGTGAGCCAAGATCACGCCACTGCACTCCAGCCTGAGAGAAAAAGCGAGACTCTGTCTCAAAAAATAATAATAATAAAATAAATAAATTAGTTTCTCTCACTTTCTTGTTTTAAAAGTAATTTTTGACATAAAAGAGAAAAAAGCAGGCACTGTAATTTGAAAGGGAAAAAACCTTACATTTAAAAGTAGAAGGTAGACTTTTCAGCCAGAACTACCATCTTCCAGTAATTCGCCAAAATGACGAACACAAAGGGAAAGGGGAGAGGCACCCGATATGTGTTCTCTAAGCCTTTTGGAAAACATGGAGTTGTTCCTTTGGCCACGTATACGCAAATCTATAAGGAAGGTGATAATGTAGACACCAAGGGAATGGGTACTGCTCAAAAAGGAATGGCCCACAAGTGTTACCTTGGCAAAACCGGAAGAGTCTACAGTGTTACCCAGCATGCTGTTGGCACTGTCGTAAACAAACAAGGTAAGGGCAAGATTCTTGCCAAGAGAATTAGCGTGTGTATTGAGTGCATTAGGCACTCTAAGAGCTAAGATAGCTTCCTGAAACGCGTGAAGGAAAATGATCAGAAAAAGAAAGAAACCAAAGAGAAAGGTGCCTGGGTTCAACTGAAGTGCCAACCTGCTCCACCCAGAGAAGCACACTTTGTGAGAACCAATGGGAAGCAGCCTGAGCTGCTGGTACCTATTCCCTATGAATTCATGGCATAATAGGTGTTAAAAAAAATAAAAGACCTCTGGACTGTTAAACGAAAAAAAAGTAGAAGGTGGGACACAGAGAATCTTACAGCTTAGGGGAACAAAGAGGTTGTTAGAAGTCAGTGGAGATCCAAGAGCCCTTTGGAAATTATTGTTTGTCCAAGATTTTATCTTCCAGGGCTATTTTTAGCCCATTTTGGATTGCCGTGTGGTAAAGAGAAAAGTACTGTATGGTAATGAACAGGAGTTAAGAGCGGGTCTGGGTTGTGTCCTGGTTGTGAGATCATAGGCAAGTGAATTAGTTTTTCTGTCTCTGCTTTCTCACCTATAAGTGGATTTTGTGGGGTTTAAAATGAGATGCAATTTATTAGAGAGCTTTGAGATATAATACAGCAGATACAAATATTCTACAACCTTGAGTAATTTTACGATAAGTCTTGGGGAGAAGAATGGGGAAGATCCAGTTAGGTCCCCTGACCTGTATATAAATGAGACTCTGCATTCTAGATCTACAGAGCTGGCATATGATTTGATTTCTTTCTTATGCAGAATCTCTTCTCAAGATATTTTTTACAAAGTCTTTTACGAATATGAAAGCTCATGGAATTATCCCGTTCAACTTTGAAACTTGGAATTTTGTTTCTATGAAATTGACAAGTGACTGTGTGACTGTGTGACAGTATTTCAGAAACAATAGAAAAGAAGAAATAGAAACAGCTGGTAAATTCTTTAGATGTGAAAGTGGTTTTTCTTTTCTTCTTCTTTTTTTTAACCAGACTCTGATCCTGAAAAATAAACATCCTCAAAATCAGAAAACAGTACAAATTAGCTGCTGAAAACTGAGGTTGAACCCAATTTTATCCTATCTTGTTTAACTTCAGTTAGGAATGGAATGAAAGAGATAGTTTTGTTTTGAACTCTTGACCACCGGAAATAAAAGGGAGTGAAGTGTGCAGGTAGCCAAAAATCCACCTAATTCACCTCCCAAAGCACACTCACATTTGTTTTGTTTTGTTTTCTTTTTTTGAGAGACAGAGTATCGCTCTGTCGCCCAGGCTGGAGTGCAATGGTGCGATCTTGGCTCACTGCAACCTCCGCTTCCCAATTCTTCTGCCTCAGCTTCCCGAGTAGCTGGGATTACAGGTGCCCACCACCATGCCCAGCTAATTTCTGTATTTTTAGTAGAGACCGGGTTTCACCATGTTGGCCAGGCTGGTTTCGAACTCCTGACCTCAAATGATCCACCCACCTTGGCCTCCCAAAGTGCTGGGATTACAGGCATGAGCCACCGTGCCCGGCCCACTCGCATGATTTTAATGATAGTTTATTTTGGAGTAATTTTCCATTCATTTAACAAATATTCATAAATAATCTATTCAGTGTTACTTATGCTTCTGAGGGAATAAATTAAATACTAATCAAATGATATAGATTTGATTTACCTGTGGCATGAAGGCCACCGTTATAGATAAACCATAAAAGGTTGTTACCTTGGAATTCTAAAGATTTATAAAGTGCGGTACAAAACAACAAAATCAAGAATAAATATAAAATTTATTTATAAATATTTAGAACCCATATTAATTTCCCAAATAATCTCGGGATATAAGGCCTGCTGCAGTAGCAGTTTCAGAGAGGAGTGGATACCAGCACCCCACAACCTGATTTAAAATAATAAAGTCCAGATGCTCTTGCCAAAAAAGAGGTCTGCATCACTCACTGCCATGACCTGGATCGTATTTCAAAAGTGTCAAATCAAAGCTATCCCACCAAAGCCTGATTTTTTAATGAATTCCTTATGCATTTCATCTCTTGAATACAAAAAGTTGGGTATCTGTTGGGGAGTAAAATTTAGATGTAAGAAACAAAACCCAGCAGGTGTGATCGTATGTGAAATGCATCCCCATGCAGTTGGTCTCTTACTGTACGAGTTATTTACTGCGTAATTAAGATGCTTTCATTTAAAAAGCCACATCTGAGAATCATCATCATATTTACAGGGAAAAGGGAGTGTGAGCTGAAGGAAATTTAGTCGAAATCTAGACATTTAAGTCTTTAAAAAATGCTGACATTCTGTCATGTTGATCCAGCACTATTAAGAGTAAAATCTAAAAATTTTGTCATTTCGATATGTTAAATGCTGGCATCTTTTCTGAAGCAAGATTCCAGCTAAGGGGGTGGTTTCCAGTTCTAACTTATTATGCTCAGTATCACTGGATACTGAATAGCAAATATTCTTTTTTTTTTTTGAGACAGTCTCACTCTGTCGCCAGGCTGGAGTGCAGTGATGTGATCTTGGCTCACTGTAACCTCCACCTCCTGGGTTCAAGCGATTCTCCTGCCTCAGCCTCCCGAGTAGCTGGGATTACAGGTGCATGCCACCACACCTGGCTAATTTTTATATTTTTAGTAGAGATGGGGTTTCACCATGTTGGCCAGGATGGTCTTGATCTCTTTACCTCGTGATCCGCCCGCCTCGGCCTCCCAAAGTGCTGGGATTACAGGTGTGAGCCACCATGCCTGGCCCTGAATAGCAAATATTCTTTTTGAAGAAGAGAAAAGGAGACCTCAGGGTGATCAGATAAATAAATAGATACATCAGACCAACAGACAGATGGATGAACAGATGAATGGACAGATAGACTGATGGATCAATGAATGAAAGGATGGATAGGTGAGTGGGTGGGTGGATGGATGGATGTATGGATGTTATGTATGGATGAATGGATGGACAGGTATAAGTAGATAGCAGTATCATCAGCTTTTGTAAAATAGTAACCTCTTTACTTCAGACTAGCAATCAACATGATATTTTCTCAGAAAGATGCAGCCTTAAACCCTGATAGATACTTGCCCAAGAATTCAGAGGTATGAGGCTCTCTTATTTTATTTTATTTTATTTTATTTTATTTTATTTTTTGCGATGGAGTCTCGTTCTGTCACCCAGACTGGAGTGCAGTGGTGCGATCTCGGCTCACTGCAACCTCTGCCTCCCAGGTTCACGCAATTCTCCCGCCTCAGCCTCCAAAAAGTAGCTGGGATTACAGGCACATACCACCACGCCTGGCTAATTTTTTTGGTATTTTTAGTAGAGACGGGGTTTCACTATGTTGGCCAGACTGGTCTCGAACTCCTGACCTCATGATCTGCCCGCCTCGGCCTCCCAAAGTGCTGGGATTACAGGCGTGAGCCACTGCGCCCGGCCGAGGCTCTGTCTTACAAATGGCTTAAGTATACTGAAATTGAAGTATGAAAACTTTGTCCATTCATTCATTCAACAAATCATTATAGAATGTCCACTCTGTACCAAGGTCCAGCAATGACGCCTGTCACTATGGAACTTAATGGTTCATTCTCATTTTTATTTGTAAAGTCGTAAATGACACTTCTAGTTCAAGAACAAGAAAGTATAGATGGCTTGGTGTGGTGGCTCACGCCTATAATCCCAGCACTTTGGGAGGCTGAGGTGGGCAGATCGTTTGCAGTCAGGAGTTCCAGACCAGCCTGGCCAACATTATGAAATCCTGTTTCTACCAAAAATACAAAAATTGAGGTTGGGCACAAAGGCTCACGCCTGTAATCCCAGCACTTTGGGAGGCCGAGGCGGGTGGATCACAAGGTCAGGAGATTGAGACTATCCTGGCCAACATGGTGAAACCCCGTCTCTACCAAAATACAAAAAATTAGCCAGGCATGGTGGCGGGTGCCTGTAGTCCCAGCTACTCGGGAGGCTGAGGCAGGGGAATTGCTTGAACCTGGGAGGTGGAGGTTGCAGTCAGCTGAGATCACACCACTGCACTCCAGCCTGGCGACAGAGCAAGACTCCGTCTCAAAAAAAAGAAAAAAAAAAAATTGGCGGGGCATAGTGGTGCATGCCTGTAATCCCAGCTACTAGGGAGGCTGAGGCAATAAGAATTGCCTAAACCCGGGAGGCAGAGGTTGCAGTGAGCCAAAATTGCACCACTGCACTCCAGTCTGGGTGACAGAGTGAGACTCCATCTGAAAAAAAAAAAGAAAAAAAAAAAAAAAAAGAGAAAGTATAGATTCACTTTTTTCTTGTCTTACCCTCTAACACCTCTGAAAATAACAAAATACCCTGGAAATCATTCAACAGACAATGATAAAAGAATTCTGAGTGCTTGAGAGAAGAAGGTAGATAGGTTAGAGGCCTTAAAACTGCAGAAATGACAACATGGTGAGTTCCCTGGTTTTTCTTTTTATCTCCCATATGACCCCAGACTGGATGCCAGAGAGGCCTGAAACCTCCAATAGGCATAGACAAACAATCAGACAGACAAACAAAAGTCTGGCTAGAGAACTGGGTAAAGGGGAAGCACAACAGAGACCAAATGGGGAGCTCTAACTCCTGTTTCACAACTGGCCACAAACAGGTGGCCTGATTTTCCTCCAAAACCCTGCTGGGTTGACCCAATCCTTACTCCACACTTGGGTAATTGGTGAGTGGGCCAATCCATCCACAGGGGCAGCATTAGCAAAGCTCAGCATCTCCCTACCCTTTATCACAAAGGGCATATAATGCACATGAAGTGGCACATGAAGATAAGCCCAGTGGCTTCAGCCCCTTTTAACTCCTATGGCAGAGGATGGCCTAGGAACATCAGGTGATCCAGGAAGGCAACTTCCACTCCTTAAGGGAGCCCCAGCAGGAATTAAGTGAGAACTTCAAAAATGTCAGAAGACTGAGGCAAACCAGAATAGAACTGCAAGGGCTCTGAAAACTAAACTGTTGTTTAGTACATTTTCTGCTGATATAACAGAATACTTGAGGTATAACAGAATACTTGAGGCTGGGTAATTTATAAAGAAAAGAAATTTATTTGGCTCACAGTTGTGGAGGCTCAGAAGTCCAAGATTGAGGGGCCACATCTGGTGAGGGCTTTCTTGCATATCACCCCATGTCAGAAGGTAGAAGAGCAAGAGAATGTGTGTAGAAAGCAAGAGATTAAACTTGCAGCCTCAAGTCCTTTTATAATTGACATTAATTCATTCATGACAGGAGAGCCCTCATGACCCAAATGCCTCCCATTAGGTTCCACCTCCTAACACTGTTGCATTTGGGATTAAATTCTCAACACACACTTTT
>NW_026654324.1:0-9184 GCF_009828535.3 Hylobates moloch
TATTTTATTTTTTATTTTTTTTGAGACGGAGTCTCGCTCTGTCGCCCAGGCTGGAGTGCAGTGGCGCAATCTCGGCTCACTGCAAGCTCCGCCTCCCGGGTTCACGCCATTCTCCTGCCTCAGCCTCTCCGAGTAGCTGGGACTACAGGCGCCCGCCACCACGCCCGGCTAATTTTTTATATTTTTAGTAGAGACGGGGTTTCACCGTGGTCTCGATCTCCTGACCTCGTGATCCGCCCGCCTCGGCCTCCCAAAGTGCTGGGATTACAAGCGTGAGCCACCGCGCCCGGCTGTTATTTTTATTTTTGAGATGCAGTCTCACTCTTGTTTCCCAGGCTGGAGTGCAATAGTGCAATCTCGGCTCACCGTAACCTCCGCCTCCTGGGTTCAAAGAATTCTCCTGCCTCAGCCTCCCAAGTAGCTGAGATTACAGGCACTCGCCACCACTCTCAGCCAATTTTTGTATTTTTAGTAGAGATGGGATTTCACCATATTGGCCAGGCTGGTCTTGAGCTCCTGACCTCAGGCAATCTGCCTGCCTCAGCCTCCCAAAGTGCTGGGATTACAAGTGTGAACCCCTGTGCCTGGCCCTTTTTTCTTTTTTCTTTTTTCTTTTTGAGACGAGCCTCGCTCTGTCGCCCAGGCTGGAGTGCAGTGGTGCAGTCTCGGCTCACTGCAAGCTCCGCCTCCCGGGTTCATGCCATTCTCCTGCCTCAGCCTCCTGAGTAACTGGGACTACAGGCGCCCGCCACCACACCCGGCTAATTTTTTGTATTTTTAGTAGAGACGGGGTTTCATGGTGTTAGTCAGGATGGTCTCGATCTCCTGACCTCGTGATCCGCCTGCCTTGGCCTCCTGAAGTGCTGAGATTACAGGTGTGAGCCACCGCGCCTGGCCCCTTTTTTCTTTATAAACTGTTAAACCAGGGATGTCCAATCTTTTGACTTCCCTGGGCTACATTGGAAGAATTGTCTTGGGCCACACATAAAATACACTAACGATAGCTGACGAGCTTAAAACAAAAAAATCTCACAATGTTTTAAGAAAGTTTATGAATTTGTGTTTTGCTGCATTCAAAACTGTCCTGGGCCACATGTGGCCTGGTGGGCCATGGGTTGGACAAGTAGAGACGGGGTTTCACCATGTTAGCCAGGATGGTCTCGATCTCCTGACCTCTTGATCCGCCTGCCTCGGCCTCCCAAAGTGCTGAGATTACAGGCGTGAGCCACCACGCCCGGCCTGGGAGGAGGCTTGTTTCTACCAGCATCACCACAAGCTCATGAGTAATATGTTGGGAGCCACCAACACATGATCAGCCTAATGCTGCAGCTGATGTGAAGTCTGATAGTAGTTGAATTATTGTTTGCTTGTTGTTAACTCATATTTTACTTTTGCAAATATTTGGGCTTTTTAAAACATTACTTCTGGTGTTCTGAAGTCTTACCACAGCCTGTTTACATGTGGGATTTTTTTCATTCATCCTGCTGTGAACTTGGTAGGTATAGCCAATGTGAAAATTCCTGTGTTTCTAGCCCTCTAGAGAATTTTCTTTTATTTCTTTGATAACTCCTTCTTGTCATCTCTCCATTCTCTTTTCTGGAGGTTGTATAGGACAGGAGCTAAAATTTAAGGTCTGTCTTCCAGGTCTCTTGTCTTTTCCTCTTTTTTTTTTTTTAGATGGAGTCTCGCTCTGTCGCCCAGGCTGGAATGCAGTGGTGCTATCTTGGCTCACTGCAACTTCCACCTCCCAGGTTCAAGCAGTTCTCCTGCCACAGCCTCTTGAGAGTAGCTGGGATTACAGGCACATGCCACCACACCTGGCTAATTTTTGTATTTTTAGTAGAGGTGGGGTTTCGCCATGTTGGTCAGGCTGGTCTCGAACTCCTGACCTCAGGTCACCCACCCGCCTCGGCCTCCCAAAGTATTAGGATTATAGGCGTGAGCCACCAGACCCGGCCATAATATACATTTTTTAAATTTTAAAGTAAGTTGTAGACATCATACTTCACCCCTGAATACCTTAACATGCAACTTTTTTTTATTTAGATGGAGTTTCGCTCTTGTTGCCCAGGCTGGAGTACAATGGCACGATCTTGGCTACTGCAACCTCTGCCTCCCAGGTTCAAGCAGTTCTGCCTCAGCCTCCCGAGTAGCTGGGATTACAGGCATGCACCACCACGCCCAGCTAATTTTGTATTTTTAGTAGAGACAGGGTTTCTCCATGTTGGTCAGGCTGGTCTCAAACTCCCGACCTCAAGTGATCTGCCTACCTTGGCCTCCCAAAGTGCTGGAATTACAGGCGTGAGCCACCACACCCGACTACATGCAACTTTTAAGAATAAGGATTGTAGGCCAGGTGCGGATTGTAGGATTGTAGGAGAATCACTTGAACCTGGGAGGTAGAGGGTGTGGTGAGCCGAGATTGTGCCACTGCACTCCAGCCTGGGCAACAGAGTGAGACTCGGTCTCAAAAAAAGAATAAGGATTGTAAAAATAAGCGCAATACTCATATCACACCTAGGCAAATAAGTATTTTCATGATAGCATCTCCTGTCCAGTCCATTTTTAAGTTTCCCCAACTTGGCTGGGTGCAGTGGCTCAGGCCTATAAATCCCAGCACTTCGGGTGGCCAAGGCGGGCGATAGTGTGAGCCCAGGAGTTTGAGACCAGCCTGGGGAACATGGTGAAACCCTGTCTCTACTAAAAATACAAATACAAAAATTAGCTGGGTGTACTGGTGTGTGTCTATAGTCCCAGCTACTCAAGAGGCTGAAGTAGGAGGATCACCTGATCCCAGGAAGTCGAGGCTGCAGTGAGCTGTGATTGTACCACCATACTCCAACCTGGGCAACAGAGTGAAACCCTGTCTCAAAAAACCCCACAATAAGTTCCCCAGCTCCCCCTGAAATGTCTTTTGTGGTGTTTCCGCCTTGCCCCCATGTGGAGTCCAATATGGGTCCACGCTTTGCACTGGTTTTGTGCCTCTTCAGTCTCTTAGTCCAGAGCAACACCTTTTTTTTTTTTCCTTGAGACGGAGTTTCGCTCTTATCACCCAGGCTGGAGTGCAGTGGCGCAATCTCAGCTCACTGCAATCTCCTTCTCCCAGGTTCAAGCGATTCTCCTGCTTCAGCCTCCTAAGTAGCTGGGATCACAGTCACCTGCCACCATGCCCAGCTAATTTTTGTATTTTTTTTTTTTTTTTTAGTAGAGACAGAGTTTCACCATATTGACCAGGCTGGTCTTGAACTCCTGACTTCAGGTGGTCCGCCTGCCTCAGCCTCCCAAAGTGTTGGGATTACAGGCGTGAGCCACCGTGTCCGGCAACACCTCCTTTTTTTTAAATGACATTGATTTTTTTTTTTTGAGACAGAGTCTCGTTCTGTCACCCAGGCTGGAGAGTAGTGGTGCAACCTCGGCTCACTGCAAGCTCTGCCTCCTGGGTTCACGCCATTCTCCTGCCTCAGCCTCCCGCGTAGCTGGAAGTACAGGCACCCGCCACCACGCCCGGCTAATTTTTTGTATTTTTAGTAGAGATGGGGTTTCACTGTGTTAGCCAGGATGGTCTCTATCTCCTGACCTCATGATCCACCCACCTCGGCCTCCCAAAGTGCTGGGATTACAGGTGTGAGCCACCGCGCCCGGCCAAATGACATTGATTTTTTAAATTAATTTACAGATCAATACAAGCCATGATTTTTTTTTTTTTTTTGTAAGAGTCACCTTCTAGTTTTTTCTCATGGTTTCCTTATGTTGTCTTTTCACTTGTTTCCTTATTCCTTGTATTTCCTGTAAGCTGGAAATGTGGGGACTCGATGAGCCTAAAGTTAAACCATTCTGGCAAGAATGCGTCGTAGGGGATGTTGTGGGCTTCATCCTGCAGCACAGGAGGCAGCCCCCGGTGCCAGGTTCCACACTAGTAATGAGGCCTGTTTGATCACCTGGTTAGGGTGGTGTTTACCAGCTTTCTCCATTTCTGTTGATTTCTAAAGATTTCTCTTTGTTCTTTGGACTTGTTTCTTGATCGTTTAAGAGCCACGGCCTTCCATCTGGAGCACCAGACAAGTTGAAATGGGCCTAAAAGGGAAGAACCCTTGAAACCTGGAAGGTGGTACTCTGTCGAGCTTAGTTATGGTTGTTGGCTGAGAATTACCCATCTGACACCCTGTATGTAAATTACATAGCATGGCAACTTGTGCATGGTTTATTTGTTCATTCATTCGTTAGGTACCTGTTCTCTCCCAGGCACTGTTCTAGGTCCCAAAGAGAGAAAGGTAAGTAAGAGGCAGTCTCTGTTCAGGGACTCACCTCTGGTGGAGAAAATATATGTAGCAGATAATTAGCATGCAATGCTATTAATGCTGTGGCTGTGGTAACTGAGGCTTCTGAATCAAGAGTTGGACTGCATGGCCTGACAAATACTCATCTTTCACCTCCACACATTGTGGCGACAGATGGCCAAACATGGACAGTCAGGGCTGTTCCCAGAAGGCAGGGCCATGTGGCTGCCGTGGCTGTCCTAGGGAGGCGTGCTGAGTTCTGCAGAGCTTGGTGGGGGTATTTAATCCACACTCCTCAGGGCCACAGAGGCGTGAAGGGGAGGGAGGCCCTGGAAGATTCGTGAGAGATTCCTAGGGAAGTGAGATGGGCAGGGCTTTGAACGCCATGGCCGCCTCTGTGCAGAGCTGTGGCCCTGGGAGGGAGGAGTGTGATGTTTGTCTAAGCTGCATGCAGCTGGAGAATGGGGGCAGATGAGAGCATGGCAAATATGAGGGCCAGCCTGGTGGCACTGGCAAGCTGGGGGCCTGGGGGCCATAGGCAGCGAAACAGCCAGCTGTGCCTGGGAGCCCAGGGAGGAGGGTTTGCTCTAGAGAGTTGATGAGGCGACCGAGTGGCTTGGAGGGTGAGGGTGAGTGACACGTGAGGCCAGTCTGGGCCATCGTTGATGACCAAAGTAGCAGGGAACTGGAGGGATGGTTTGAGGGTTGGGGTTGTTCAGTGTGGGCCATAGGACAGCTGAATCCCTTGTGCCTGGGCCCTTGCAGCGGAGGAACTTGGGGAAAAGAGGTGTGGGGTTTATGGGAATTCTTGTGGAGGCTGTGAGGGCTCCAAGAGGCTGTCTACCAGGGACACTGGCGCTTGCAGCCCTGACTCTGAGGATGCTGTCAATGTTTGCTGAAAGCCCTTCCTGATGGGCCCCCCAGCTGAGCGGTGCCCACTGCGAGCTCCTGCACGCTGCCTTGGTTTCCTCATTACCCCAAATGTTTCCCTGGTGCCGAAAGGAGCCTGCAAGCAAGCAAGGTGTTTGTATGGCAGCAGGCTGGTCGTGGATGCCCTTAGCTTCCTGCGAGGAAGAGGAATACCCGGAAGAGGTGGTACTTGGCAAGCAGATGAGGCAGGACTTGTTGGCCAGAGGCCAGGGTCGTTTCCCACAGTGTACCTTTTTCTCATCCAAGCTGTTCAGGAAAGGGTTTGATTCCTGCAGGAGGTGCCAGTGGCAGTGAGATTTCTTGGAAGCAGTTTCTATGTGCTTGTGGAGGAGCCGTGTCCACGGTAAAGGACACCAGGCTTCAGAGTCAGACAGACCTCTGCTGATGCTTCATTCCTGTGACCACTCAGACATAAGCAGTAATGAGACCGACCTTCTAGGGCTGTCACGGGATGAAGTGGCCTGACACACAGGGAGCACTGACAGACGGTGCCAGGCGCCCACAGAACTCTGCCTTCCTGGCTTTCAGGGCCTTTGGCCCCTTGCTTTCACCAGCCCTACAAAACGTCGTGGGTTACTGTGCTTCCTGGGTGACTGGGGAGGAAACTCGAACTGCGAGAAGCCGACAGGGCCATCCCTCATCACGTGCTGGTGGAGTACAGGAACAGGAATGCATATCCTGGATTTTTCTTCACTCTGCATCGCCACCAAGCCTCCCAAGGAGAGCTGCATTGTAACAAGGGACAAAGAAAGCCATTTCTCATGCTGGGGCTTGAGGCACTCATTTCTCATTTTTAAGAGGCGGGAGGAATTTTGGGCATGAGAGTCTGTCCTGGTCCTCTGCTGCCCTACTGCAGAGGAAAATTTGTGCCCCCGACACCAGACTGCATGCATTGCAGTCTGCTCTGCCTGCCGCCAGCCTGTGTCGCTGGTCCAGCCTGGTCTTACCTTTCTTGTCCTTGCTTTGGTCTCTCTCCACCTGTCTGGCCAGATGGTGGCAGGCTGTGTCCTTAGCCGGTTAATATGCTAGAGGTTTTGCTGTCTTACTATGGCGCTTCACAGTGCTTCACTCCCTGGCCTGTGGCCTGCCTGCAAGCCCAGAGCCAAACCTTTCCCTGGAGGACCGCAGCATGGTGGGAGGAGGGACAGCGGCAGTCAGGAGCTCGCGTGGCCCACAAACTCCCTCCTGGTTTGACTCACCACATCCCAAGACACAATGAAAAATAGCTCAGGAACTTGTATTTGGGTCAGTCTGACCAGTTTTCAGAGTTTGTCCTGAGAACTAACTTTTCCAAGGTCCCTCTCTAATATGAAGAAGCAAGGAACTTTCCACCGCCTGCTTCGTTACTCAGGAGAAAGTCTTGTCAAGTAAAACCTTCCTCTGTTTCCATTGGGAGGGACAGATGCTGGACACAGGTCCCAGAGCTGAACTTCAATGGTGCTTTTAACCTAGTAAGCAGGATTGATTTCCCACTGGGGCACATCTGAACTCACTCAGTGGGAACGTGAACCAGGAATCCCTGGAAAGCAGCTTTCAGCCCTGCTGCACGGGCCTGACTACTGGGACCTGCCCACAGCGGACTGCTGATGTGTTGAGGCCCTTCTCTGTGCAGGCACTGTGCAAGTATTGATGGTGCCAAGAGGAATAAGACAGGGTCTTTCTCCTCAGGGAACCCATTCCTGATGGCAAGAGATGGACATAGGAACCAGGAGCCAAGCAGTAGCCCAAGATCAATTTCTACTACAAAGCCTGCTTTTTGTTTGTTTTTTAATGTTAAGTTTTTTTTTTTTTTTTTTTGAGATGGAGTTTCACTCTTGTTGCCCAGGCTAGAGTGCAATGGCATGGTCTCGGCTCACTGCAACCTCCGCCTCCCAGGTTCAAGTGATTCTCCTGCCTCAGCCTCCTGAGTAGATGGGATTATAGGCATCCACCACCATGCACGGCTAATTTTTGTATTTTTAGTAGAAACAGCGTTTCACTATGTTGGCCAGGCTGGTCTCGAACTCTTGACCTCCGGTGATTTGCCTGCCTTGGCCTCCCAAAGTGCTGGGATTACAGGCATGAGCCACTGTGCCTGGCTCTGTTTTTTTTGTTTTGTTTTGTTTTGTTGTTGTTGTTTGTTTTTTGAGATGGAGTTTCACTCTGTTGCACAGGCTGGAGTGCAGTGGCACGATCTCGGCTCACTGCAACCTCCATCTCCCAGGTTCAAGCAGTTCTCATGCTTTAGCCTCCTGAGTAACCAGGCTGACAGACATGTACCACCATGTCCAGCTAATTTTTGTATTTTTAGTAGAGACAAGGTTTCGTCACGTTGGCCAGGCTGGTCTTGAACTGCTGGCCTGAGGTAATCTGCCCACCTCAGCCTCCCAAAGTGAGCCACCATGCCTGGCCTAAAGCCTGTTTTGTTTGGCTGGCAGAAGGGTGGTTGGCTGGTTTGTTACTATTGAACTTGTTTTAGATAGCATATCCTTTTCTGATTGCCAGCAGGTCCCACCAGTCCTGTCTTACTGCCTTTTATGTCTCTTGTCTGGCCCCAAAGCCCAATAATGCGGGACATTTGACTTAGATGGATAACCCACTCTGTGATGTGTGTTGTTGTAGGGGCAAGAGTAAAGAGCTATGGGAACATGAAGGAAAGAAGAGTTAATTCTGCTCAGGGTTGGGCCACAGGCCCATGGTGTCAGGGAAAATGAGAGACTTTTGAACTGGGGTCCTGAAGGGTAGGTAGGAGTGCACCAAAAAGTTAAGATGAATGCAGTTTATCCCAGAAAAGATAATGGTGAGAACAGCACTGCCTTGTCATGAGTGGAGACTCAGAGCGTAGTATAAACTGGGAGTTAGGTTTGGAGATTAGAAGAGGAAAGAAGCCTCATCCCTCACCCAACATGTGCTTCTCGACTGAGGCAGCGATGGGCAGGACTGAGCCCTTCTGTCACCAAGGTGAAAGAAAGGCCTGAAGCCCAGGACTGGAACCCTTGCAGCCTTGAAATCCCCACCCCATATGAAACTTACCTGCCAACGCTTGCTGAGTGGGAGAGGAGGGGGAGTGCTGCTTTTCTGAGCATACACACTCTGGGAGCCCTTTTCCTTCCTAATTAGGCCTTACCCATACCCTCTGGGTCCAGTAGATGCTTCTGGACTTCACCCTTCCCCGAAAGTCAATTATAAGACAAGCCTGCTGGGAAAAGTTCAAATAGCTGGTGATATGCTAGGTGAGAGGACTTGGAGCTCATTCACAGTTTAGAGTCCCTGTTGGCTGGTCAGGTTAGTGGCTGGTCAGGTGAGTGTGCAGGAGGAGAGCTTGGGGGTGGGGGATAGAGAAAGTGCGGTTCCCGCTCTCAACTTGGCAGATGTTTTCAGCAGTTTAAGGCTGTTTATGTCCTCTGGGCAGTGAAAAACACTCTTAGCCATAACAATGTGCAGCTCACTCAGCTGGCAGTGTAAAAGGTTCACAGGGCAAAATGGTCCTCAGTACTCTCCTCCAGATTATGTTTCTGTTGGGCACCTTCTACATGCCAGGCACCGTGCTAGGTGCTGTGCAGACTGCAGAAAACCAGACTGATGCAGCCCGTGCGCTTGTGGAACTCATGAGGCAGAGAAGGTAAACCTTTAAAAAGTGTGTGTGCATGTTGTGTGTGTGTGTGTGCATGTCAGGCAGTGACGTGCATTAAAGAAAAATAAATTGGGGTTGGGACAGGATGGGACTGCTCTTTTAAGAAAGGCCTCTTGGCCAGGTGCGGTGGCTCATGCCTGTAATCCCAGCACTTTGGGAGGCCAAGGCAGGCAGATCACCTGAGGTCAGGAGTTTGAGACCAGCCTGACAAACATGGTGAAACCCTGTCTCTACTAAAAAGAATTAGCCGGGCGTGGTGGCACACACCTGTAATCCCAGCTACTTGGGAGGCTGAGGCAGGAGAATCGCTTTAAGCTGGGAGGCGGAGGTTGCAGCGAGCCGAGATCGTGCCACTGCACTCCAG
>NW_026654325.1:0-9183 GCF_009828535.3 Hylobates moloch
GTTTTGTGCTCCAGGGATTCAGAAGTGGACAAGATAGACAAAGTCCCCACTCTCTTGGGGCTTTTATCCTAATGAAAGGGATAGATAAGTATAAATATACAATTACATAATACTTTATATACAGAAATACACACACAATCAATTTTTACCCTGGTATGGCAATGCGAAACATTCTTCCTTGATTTCTTCAGCTATGTGCAATAGGCTAAACTCATGAATCTCTTTGCTACTGCAGTAACTAAAATATTTTTTGCATTAATTTTCACCAGAGAATAATGTTTCAGTGAACATAAGAGTGCAGATATCTCTTCGAGATACTGATTTCATTTCCTTTGGGTATTTACCCAGAAGAAGAATCTCTGCATCATATGGTCATCGTATTCTTAATATTTTGAGGAATATACACTATTTTCCAAAATGGGGTACTAGTTTACATTCCCACCAACAATGTACCAGGGTTTCCTTTTCTCCATACCCTCATCAACATTTGTTCTCCCTTGTCTTTTTGATAAAAGCCTGCTACTTATGACAAAATGGATGAACCCGGAGGGTATTATGCTAAGTGAAATAAACCAGACACAGAAAGAAAAATGCTGCATAATCTCATATGTGGAAGCTAAAAAAGTCAACCACACAGGGGGATGGAGGTGGAAGAAATGAGGATGTTGGTCAAAGCATACAAAGTTGCAGTTACATAAGATGTATAAATCTAGAGCTCTCATGTACAGCATAAGTTCTATAATTAATAATGCTGTATGGTATACTGGAAATTTTCTAAGAGTAGATTTCAGGTGCTCTTACTGCAAAAGAGGGTAATTATGTGAGGAAATGCATATTTAATTTGCATAACTGTAGCAATCATTTCACTATGTATATGGATGTCAAAACATTTGTACACCTTAAATATATACAATAAAAGATTTTCACCAAAGACATTTTCTCCATAGGATTTGTGATGAGATTTTTAAAAAGTTGTCTAGCAAAAGGATGACAATCACTGAAGAGGTAGGATTTGAAAGTAGTTTAGACAGAAAGGTTGAATTCCACTCTTGAAAGAGAAAATCAATTCATGTCACATGGAAATCTTGCCCATTCTGTGCAACATTCAAACATGGCCAAAGACTAAGGGGTTCTGGCAAAAGCTCCTCTCCTCCTGAGCAGTGTAAACATTAACAGACCACATTCTGTTTGTAAACTGCTTAAGTTTCTTCAATATGACCCTTCATTCTGGAGTTGCTTACTGCCATTAACAGAGTAAAATAACATGGCTTTGAATTCCCGCTTTCCTCCCAGCTACTTATTTTCTATCTGAAAAGGATAATTAATGGAACTCACCTCCCTGGGTGTTGAGTTGATTCTATTTTTTGCAAAGGAAAAAATCTGGGAAAAGGCCATGAGTAAAAAATCTTTCCAGCTTGAAAATGCATTAGATTAAATGTGAATAAGTCAAAGTGCTGAAAAAATAACTGATTTCTCCTCAGTTTTAAATTTGATAAAGATGAAAAAGCAGACCAAACTCAGCAGATGCAATAAATGATAACTTATAATTGAGAGAAAACTCTTATTTGGGCTAAACTTAAACAGCTACTGTTTAGAAGTCTCATAAATGACTATATATTTAAGCACCTTTTACAAATATGGAACCTTTAGTTTTCTTTTAGAAAAGTGGGCAGTGGTAAGAGTGAGGAGAGGCAGATAGAAAAGAGTAATGAGATTGTGGATAAATTAGATAATACTATGCATTTAGAACATAATTTTGGACACTTTCTCACAGGCTGGTAGATATTTTGTTCTATCACATAAGCCTGCCATAAAACTCAGACCGTTACTAAAACCTTTTATAAAAAAAAATCCAGTTTTGACAAAAGATAACCCAAACCAAGTCTGTTATTGAAGCAATCTCTGAGTGAGAAAAACCATGTGTCTTTGGGAGCTTGCTGGAATGGCACTCAAAACCCTTAGACCTGGACGCAGCTCTGCCCTTCTCACTCTGTGACTTCGTGCTCTTTTATCAGTTCTGTGAAGAGGATATTTTGGTGGCTGTTAAACTGAAGAACAAACACCCTGCCTAGCTGCATAACACCATGCTCCAAACTTCGCCTCCAAATTGCACACTGGCCCAGCTCCCTCTAATTGGCCTGGCTGCCCAGAGGATGAAGTCCTGATTATTGCATATAAGGCCCTTCATGTTCTGTCTCCTGTGTGCTTCTCCAGCTATGACCCCTAACACCTTCTCACACTCATCCTTGGCTCTAGCTGGTTCTGCAAACATGTCATGCAGTCTCATCCCTCTATGCACTCAAAAAGCCTGGTCCCTCTGCCTGAAAATCCACCACCCCACTCCCTGAGTTCCCTATTTAGCCAATTCCAGCGTGTCCTTTGGTGTCAACTCAGATTTCACATCCTTCAGAAACATCCTGTTGATATACTAATAACAGTGTGTGGTATTCGGATATGATCATTGTTTATACTTTCTGTCTCTCCCTTTAGGCCGTGGGCTTCTTGAGGGCAGAAACTAATTTATACCACTAACGCTTAGCCCAGTGCCCCAAGCTCATAGTAAATACTTCAGAAATACAGGGTAGTAACAATTCACGAAGGCTTTGCTGTGGGCTTCATATTTCTGATGATATCTTACACTGGCTTATCCTCCTCAATACAATCATTAAATGTTGGACTTTCTTAAAACTGGGTCCTAGGCCCCTCTTCTCTTCTTGCTGTATGCTCTTGCCCAACCCTCTCTCTTTCTTAATCATACATACCCATGCTTAGTTAATCTCCCATATAAAGCTGGCTCCCAAATTTATATCTCCAGTTCATATTTTTTCATAGCTCCAAAACTTTATATCTGGTTGGCTCAATGACAACCCAAAACCCAAATATTAATGTATCCAAAATTAAACATTTGGTTTTCCCCTCCCAAACCTGGTTCCCTCTAATGTTCTTTATAGCTCAGTAATTAATACTCCTCTCCAACCAACTAGGAAAGCTAGAAGTCTTAGAGTAATCCCAGACATCCTCCTCTTTCTCACCCCTTCCATATAGAATTGATCACCAAGTCCTATCAATTCTGTCTCCTAAATATGTCTCAAATCTATTCACTTATTTTTCCACAACTATTATCCTCTGAACTACATCATTAGCCTAACTATTCTTCTTATGCCATTTCTTGCTTTCTGTAGACTGTTGTTCATGCTGTAGCCAGGGCGATCTTGCCAAAACCCAAATATGATTATATCACCCCTTCTCCTGTTTAGGTCATTTTAATAGGTTTCAAAGCCCTTTCCATTGCCTATGAGGCTCTGCATGCCCATCTATGCCTAATGATGTACCAACATCAGCTTCAACCTCATTATCTGGGCAAACCTGCTTTTCAGATTCATTTATAGCTTTGGCTTTGATATTTAAAGACTGAATAGCCAAATACCTTCTTCAGCATTGAATTACTTAGCTTTTGCTGCAGCAGCCAATGACCCTCAGTTTTCAGCGGTTTGCAACAACAAACATTTTCTTTTCATCTCACATGAGGCTAATGGCTAATGGCTAGCTACAACTTTGCTGACCTTGGCTGGGTTCAGGTAGCATCATGAATCTTCTGATTCAGGGACTGAAGATGAAACAACTGCAACTCTCTTCGGCACATGTTTCTCCTTTTGGAAGTCAAAAGCTCAAGAGAGACAGAGCCAAACCATGAAAGGATATTTAAATGGCTGCTGTGATGTAGGGTATATCATGACCATTGTATTAGTTTTCTATTACAACATTACCACAAACTCAGTAGCTTAAAACAACACATATTTATTACCTCACAGTTTCTGTGGGTCAGAAGTCTGGGCATGACTTAACTGTGTCCTCTACTTAACAGTTTCACAAAGCTGCAGTCAAGGTGTCAGCCAGGCTGCAATCTCATCTGAAGGCTTGACTGTGGAAGAATCCGCTTCCAAGCTCACTCATATTGTTGGCAGATACATTTCCCTGTGGCCATAGAGCTGAGGGCACTGCTTTCTGACTATCAGCTGAAGACTGTCTTCAGATCCTAAAGGCCACCCTCACCTCCTAGTGGCTGCCTGCAGTTCCTAGATGCTGCTCAGAGTTCCTAGAAGCCTTGCCACAGTTCCTTATAATATGCCAACATGGCTGCTTACTTCATCAAGCTCGTAAGGAGTGTCTCTAAAGTGAATCTGATAGTAAGACTAGATCATATAGAATGTAATGTAATCACAAATTAGACATTTTATCACCTTTGCCATATTCTATCATTTAGAAGCATGTCACAGGTCCCATCACACTCAAGGGGAGAGGATTGTACCAGGGCATGAATACTAGGAGGTGAGGAACATGGAGGCCATCCTAGAGTCTGCACATCACATCTACTTACATTCTATTGACTAAAGCAAGTCACTGACTAGCCAGTCCTAAGGACAATTGGACACTAAGGTATACCCTACCTATAGAGTGGGGACAAAATGAATAATTTTTAACAAATAATACAATCTACCAAAATCATTATTTCTGACATTCTTAAACTTGTGCATGATCAAGGATCAGGTGATCACCTAGGCTACTGCATAATAATGACAGTAATATGAATAATGGAAGTCATTTGGAGTAATTAATATTGTAATATTCACTTTAAAACATAGTTAAGCATTCTAGATAAAACTAGAGAGAAAATCTCTCATGTTCTATATATTTTAATTCTATCAATCTGTTGAAAAATAAATGTGTATCTATTCTTGCAAGAATAAAATACAATATTGCTGATTGTAAGAACTGTTAAATTTGTCTCCATAAAACTTAACTCCCAAATAGTTAAATATGGAAGTAGATTGGTAGTTAATATAAATTATGAGAGCATACACTCACTAAATAACCTTCGGGAGAATATTATATCAATTTTGAGACAGTCTTTTAAAACTTTAAATAATAGAGATTCAAGTATATTATAATTTTAAACTATAGACTTGGTTGAGGTGTTAGCATTCACAATAGTAACCAAAATAACCTTTACGTACATATTAAATTTTAGTTAATCATTTCATGATTCCTTTAGGAAAAAATCTTATTTGGGAATTTTTCACATCTTCTGAGGATGACTTAAAACCAGTGTCAATCCAAATTTTTCAAGGAAGAAAAATCTCCAAAATGGAGGTTAAGAGAATCTTTCCAAAGGAAGTAACAATTCAGTTAAAACCTGAAAAAGTTAGCTAGGCAAAAGTGAAGTGAAGAAGGAGAGGGAACAATCCAGGTAGAGGGAGTTTCATATGAGAGACCAAGAATGCTGAATACAAGTCAAAGGGGTTGAAGTGCTGAGGAGGTATATTCCTTTACTATGCTGCCACAACTAAATGGCTTAAAATGACTCACATTTACTATCTCATAGTTTTTCATGTCAAGGCACAGCTTAGCTGGGTCCTCTGTAAGACTGCAATCAAGGTCTTGGTCAGGGCTGGGCTCTCATTTAGAGGCTTGACAGGGGAGGGGTCCACTTCCAAGCTCACTCTAGTTCTCAGCAGTTCCTTTCCTTGTGGCTTTAAGACTTATGGCAGGCTGCTTTTTCCAAACCAGCAATGGAGAGAGAAAGACTCTAAAATCAGCTAGCAAGATGGAGTCATATATTGTAATCACAGGAGTGACATCCCATCACCTTTGCCATATTCTATTGTTTAGAATCAAGCCACACTTCCCACTTACACTCTAGGGGAGGGGATTATACAGGGGTGTGAACACCAGGAGGTGGGGATCATAAAGACCACCTGAAAAATTGTCCCACACAGAGAGGCAAAGTGGTATAAGATATATTGTAGAGGTTCACTTAATCTGCAGTTTAGCCAAATGATGCTTGGCTAGGTGTAGGGGTTCAGTCAGGATGGTGGGAGAAATTGTAAAATTATAGGAAATAAACACAAACCCTCTTGGAAGGCCTGGAGGTTTGCATGGTTTCAGTAGTGTTTGGCTGAAGGCAGCTGAATTCTCTTAAAAGCTTAAGGTGTAGATACATAGGAATGTAGAGGAGTTTATCTAAATAACTTGTTTACTCATGTGATCCTAAAACTAACCTTTGATCACTCAAGGGCAGGATGGCTCTCTCAGGGAGAAGGCTACCAGGTTAATTACCCTCTAATGGTGTTGACCCAAAGCCTTTGTCATTTAGTGTGTGCTAAATAAATGCCAGTAGGGCCAGCAAGTCAGGGCCGCAGCTGCAACTCTTTACACCACCCTTCTTGGTGTGTATAAGTGGCCCAGACCCTCAGCCAGACTGACAGGCAAAATATCTGTGTCAGTATATGTTATTCATGCATCGTTAAGTCAAGGTCTGCAGGAAAAACCCCCACAGCTAGGTATCAAAATCAAGATTAAGCAAAAACTAAGCCCAAATCCAAAAATCCTCATTATATATTGAAATTCTAGTATACAGGCACAAATTTGAAAATATGTCAAAATATTAATCATAACAAACGTATTATTAAAATGTTAGTAGACAATTTTTAAAAGTTTATTATTACAATCTGGGCACAAAATTCCCAAGTACTGTCACGCTGCCTACCACACTGTTGATCTTTCCTTCATAGCATTTTTACATCCACAACTCTATATTTACTTGTATGAATAGCTGATTAATATTTGAATCCTGTGCTAGACTGCAATCTCCAAGAGAGCAGGAGCCTGTGTCCAGTTTTGCTCATAGTAGTACTTTTGGTGGAATAGGGTTTTTTGGCTCCCATATTCCCTTTGATCCTACCCATCCTCACCCAGGAGACTTTAGCATCATTAAATTGCATTAAAGTTATTCTATCAATGGTATTCAGGAAATGACAAGAGAAGGGTTTGGAACAAGAGCGTTAACTTTAAATTTGTTTAATAATTGTGAAAATTTGGAAACAACCTAAATGTCCAACAGTAAGAGAATTGGGTGTTTTTTTGTTTGTTTGTTTGTTTGTTTGAGGCGGGGTCTTACTCTGTGGCCCAGACTGGAGTACAGTGGCATAATCATAGCTCACTGCAGCTTCAAACTCCTGAGCTCAAGCGATCCTCCTGCCTCGGCTTCCCAATATGTTAGGATTACAGGCATGAGGCACTGTTCCTGGCACTGGAATTGTTACATATACCATGGTACATTCAATCTATGCAGGGAGAATGGATGCTACTTCTTTCTTTATTTAGTGGTTACCTTGTCCAGGATAAAGAAAACAAGTGAGGCTGTTGCCCAAGCAGTACCACATGCATTTCCTAATAATAAGGTAGCAAAAAATTAATTCAAACATGTTTGTGTTCAAACTCTAATTCTACCAATCTTGGATGACCAAATGGAGGTCTACCTATCCTGAAAAAGATTTGTCTAAAGCAGTGGTTCTCAAAGTGTGGTCCTTGAAGCAACAATGGCAGCATCATCTGTAAACGTTAGAAATACAAGTTTTTAAGTCCCAACTCAGACCTACTAAGTCAGCAAATATGGGATTGGGGCCTAGCATTCTGTTTTAACAAGCCCTCTAGCTGATTCTGATGTACACTCAAGTCGGTGACCCAAGACCCTTGGTTATTTTTGCCTCTGACCACAAGGTGGCAACCTTTGTCTAAAGTCCTATGAGTTGTCCAATGGTTACGGTAGGTGTAATCTTGTCTAGCCACTAAACTGTCCAGAGGCAGTAAGTAGTGATGTGATATGGGGATGTGAGGGAGAAGTGAGAAATGGGAGAGGAAGAAAAGAGATGAAAGGAAGAATGGGGACTGGAGGAGGCTTTATCTCTGCTTTGAGCACAGCAAGTAAACTACAGTGAGGAGGTGGGACAATGTTAGGGGCGCTGGTTGTTTATCATCTAACAATTCAGCTCATTCTGGGTATAAAACAATGTGAAGTAATGTTGGGGAGTTTGTGTGCAGCCAATTTTATCTATGCTTTTTATCCTTGTAATCCCTAGACACCACCCAAAGGCAAGCACCTCCTCACACTATCACCTATCCTCTTCCTACTCTCATAATATACATGAATTCCTTCCCCAGTTATCTTCCATCACAGAATCCCCTCTTTTTAAACCTTTTCACAATTCTCCCGGGTGCCCTGTTGCACAGTGAAATAAGCTCAGCCTATGAAAATATACAGAAATGTTGTCCCTCTTATTTGAACATTTCCTGCACATCTGTAATTGAGACCTGGCACTCCACTGAAGATTCTACTTCCCATACAGCCCTCTCTGATTAAAATTGTTAATTTTCTCATTCCCCATAAATTATAGGGTTTTACCAAGAGGATAGAGGGGAGGAAAATCCAAAGACAGAAGTCTTAAAGGAGGATAAACTTTTCTCAGCTCTGGTAATGGTATCCATGCAGACATGTCACCCAACACCTTAACGTCTCAGTTCTGTTGAATGCCTCAATTCTACCTCGCTTCAACCACTGTCACGCAGGACACACAGTGGATGTTTTCAACATTTAGAGGAAATCCACACTGTAAATCATTTTTGAATCATTTATCTTTTTCTTCTTTCCTATTTTCTACAAAATAGGATGAATTTTCTTCTTCTAGTTCACAAGCTATAACTGCCATTTTGGTTCTTATTTTAGTTGCCCTTAACTAACAAACACCCACGTTAATTTAACCATATTAGTTTCTTAAATTTATCAGTATCTACATTTTTTCTCTTAACATTACAAGTACTTGAAAATGTTCTCATGTTCTTTGAGTCCCACCACACCTTCCCATCACTTTGATAATGTTTAAAAATATCTGTTCTGAGTTACTATGGATATACACTTTTTCTTCTTTTCTGCTCAGTATTTAATTTTCAAGTCAGCAATAAACTATACTACCAGTATATACTGTACTCCCCATGTCTCTTGCAGCATCTCCTGTATTTTTGTTCCTTTCTAATTTAAGACCTCCTCCAAAATTGTCTTCAATGAGGGTCTTTGTGTGACAAACCTTCTGAGATAGTGCATGCCACAGAATATATTTATTATTATGCTACATTTAAATTAAAAAATGGGCTGGGCACAGGGGCTCATGCCTGTAATTCCAGCACTTTGGGAGGCCAAGGTGGGTGGATCACTTGAGGTCAGGGGTTCAATACTAGCTTGGCCAACATGGTGAAACTCTGTCTCTACTAAAAATACAAAAATTAGCCCAGCACGGTGGCTCACTCCTGTAATCCCAGCATTTTGGGAGGCCGAGGAGAGCAGATCAT
>NW_026654326.1:0-9182 GCF_009828535.3 Hylobates moloch
GGGGAGCTCAGGTGGGAGAGGGACAGGAGCCACACACGGGGGACTATGCAGTGTCACAGCACAGGGGCAGGAATTGACAGGTGGCACCAATAACAAGGAGAGCGGTGGCCAATTCCACCAAAGGGTCAGGAAGAGGCCACAGAAGGGCCCTAGAGCCAAGGGCCCCCCTCTCCGCCAACAACAGGTTGAGGAGGGTGATTCCAGGCGGAGTGTGGAGGGGCCCTCGGGAAACCCCCTCCAACAAGTCTTATGGCTGGGGCCCAGGGGGTCGGCTGGGGCAGGTCACCAAGGGTCTTGGACTATATGCCCGGCAGACATCAAGAGGTTCTTAAAGGTGTGAACATGGGCCGGGAGCAGTGGCTCACGCCTGTAATCCCAACACTTTGGGAGGCTGAGGTGGGGGGATCACCTGAGGTCAGGAGTTCAAGACCAGCCTGGTCAACATGGCAAAACCCTGCCTCTACTAAAAATACAAAAAATGAGCCAGGCGTGGTGGCAGGCACCTGTAATCTCAGCTACTCAGGAGGCTGAGGCAGGAGAATCACTTGAACCCAGGGGGCGGAGGGCGCAGTGAGCCGAGATTGTGCCACTGCACTCCAGCCTGGGCGACAGTGACAGTCAGGAACGGCCACATGGGGACATATGGGACAATGCAGGTGGGGAGAGGAGACAGTCCAGGCACAGCCTGGACCTCAGCCATAGCTGGCTGAGGGGCAAGGGAGGGCTGACTCTTGGCCTGCGGCCGAGGAGTGCAGGGGAGAGCAGACACGGGGCGGGCAGCGAGTCACATCTTGGTCAGGCTGAGCTGGAGGCGCCCGAGACACATACAGGTGGGAGCAGATGTCCCAGGGGCAGTTGGTGACAGGGTTCAGGCCACGTTACCCCAAAACACGACACACTGACATTTGAGAAAACAGCAGAAGCAGGAAGGTCTCTGTCACCCTCCCCTGCCCTTCTCCCTGAAGCAGGTCATAAGACCCTCATGTGAAAGGCACCCTCTCTATGTCCGGAGGAAAAGAGCAGCCTCATGTCTGAAGACACAGCGATTAGTTGAGAGAAGAATCTCAAACAGGCCTTGCTAAGTACCCCCAGTTTACCACCACCAGATCACATTTTTTTTTTTTTGAGACGGTGTCTTGCTCTGTCGCCCAGGCTAGAGTGCAGTGGCTCGATCTTGGCTCACTGCAACCTCCGCCTCCCGGGTTCCAGCGATTCTCCTGCCTCAGCCTCCCGAGTAGCTGGGATTACAGGCACCTGCCACCACACCCAGCTAATTTTTAGATTTTTAGTAGAGATGGGGTTTCACCCACCTCGGCCTCCCAAAGTGCTGGGATTACAGGCACGAGCCACCTCGCCCACCCTAGATCACACTTCTTTATCCAATCAGACTCCTCCACAATTACCCACTTCTTTATCAAACCTAGCATAGAAAATAAACAGGTTGAGGCTGGGCACGGTGCCTCATGCCTGTAATCCCAGCATTTTGGGAGACTGAGGCAGGTGGATCACCTGAGGCCAGGAGTTCGAGACCAGCCTGACCAACATGGTGAAACCCCATCTCTCTACTAAAAATACATAAAAATTAGCCAGGCATGGTGGTGGCCACCTATAATTCTAGCTACTCAGGAAGCTGAGGCAGGAGAATTGCTTGAACCCAGGAGGCGGAGCTTGCAGTAAGCCGAGATGGCGCCACTGCACTCCAGTCTGGGTGACAAAGCAAGACTCAGCCTCAACCAAAAAAAAAAAAAAAAAAGAAACTAACAGGCACAAGGGTCTTGAATGGCTGTTATTGCTGGAAAGGTGCCTATGAAGCAAGGTTTCAGAAAGAACTAGAAGGCAGAAGCCTAGTCCAGGGCCACCTCACCCCAGGTCCGCCTATCACTCTGAGGCCCGGTCTGCCTCTGTAAACGGGACAACACCCCTCCTGCCTTCTGCTCAGCACTGCTGTGAGGACACACGAGGGTGTGCAGGGCAGCACTTCTCTATTATAATTACAGGGATAATCCACATGCTTCATAACATGTGGATTTGTATTCTGCTTTTCTCCCTTTCTCTGCCATAAGTGTCGCTCCAAGTGTGAAAAGCATTTTTCAAGATTCAAAGCACATCCCAATACAAAGCCTTTTTACATTAAAGATAACGGACACGGAGTAAGGGAACTCTGCCTGTTGTTCACGGGCCTCGGTCTCCTCGCCTGCACCACAGGGCAACAGGCAGCACTGGTGAGATCAGGCAGCCAGCCCTCCTGATTCGTCACCCTGTTTGAGCCAGTCGGGGTCCACTCTGAGTCTCCCCTGTCTGTGTCAGTGATAGGGCTAGGCTGGTTGAATTCTGGGACTCTCTCCATCCCAGCTCCCCCAGAACAGGCTGTGACCCAGAGGGCATTCTGCTGCCTGAGCCAAAACTGGGACACTAGGAGCAAACTGCCCCCCTACGTTAGGAGGGTTGAGCTCATCAGGCACAGGAAGCCTGGAGTCACATATTCTCCCAGGAGAATGCCCATCCTGCAGAGTGGGCCGGGCGGGGACCGGCTCCAGGGGAGGCTGGCCCACCGCCTCTCCATGTGGTAGGGCTGAGCCAGGGCTCTGTACTTGACCTCAGTCTCCTTCTCCCTGATGTGCAGAGTTCGGCTTTGACTCAGGGGCACAGGTATCTCTGGGGGTGAGGAAGGGACCCCGTGGAGCGTTTTATTTTCCCACCCACCACCTGCCAGGTATCAGTGTCGATAACATTAAGGTTCATGCTGTTGGGGCTCAGGTGGGTCCAAGGACAGGCGGCTGGGAGCAGGCCAGATCAGGAAGGTGGAGGAAGGCATCACAGCCAGTCCCTCCTGCTTCTGAGCCTCGGTGGCCCCATCTTTCACATGGGGGCAGGGGTGGTAAACAGACAGCCCAGTGGTCACCAACCCAGGCTGACATACCCAGACACAGGGAATGAATTACACCACAGGCTCCAGGGACCCCGTGAGGACTTTCGCTCACATGCCCAGGTCGGGGGAAGGAATGGGCATTTTGTTTTCAAGTTCCCCAGGGTTCTGTGCTCTGGACACGGTGTGGTAAAGAGTGGGTAGACTGAGGCAGGTGAGGTGTTCCAAGGAGTGGCGGCTGAGGTTCAAGTGGAACGAGTAAGCACAGGTGCTGGGCTGAGTTCCCCAGCACAGGCCACGCAGGGCATGCAGCCCCCCCTTCCAAGGAGTTGGTAGGCCTGGGTGAGAAAGGTCCCCTCAGCACAGGGGCCGCAGCCATAAAGGCCCAGAGGCGGACATCACCTGGAACATCTGGGAAATCACATCCAGTCAAAACACGCTTTTAAGTCAGCTGCAGAACAGCCCTGGTGCCCACCTGGGTGGCAGGACCTTCACTAGGTGGCAGGGGACCTGGTAGCTGCTCTCAGGACGCTGGGAGGGTGGGCAGGACGGCCGGGTTTGGGTGATGGGCAGTGAGCTCTGCCCTCTTAGGAAGCTGAGTGCACCAGACCCAAGCTGCTGGAAATGACCGAGGGAAGGTCTACCCAACCCTCTGAGCCTCTGCTTCATCCCTGTAAGACACGGGCTAACTCCCACCTGACGGGGGTTATGAGATTAAATGATGTATTGTTTACAAGTCGCACTTGGCCCTGCCTAGCCCAGCACTGCATGCAGGAGGGATCGGAGGCCCAGAGGGACAAGGGCCTCCAGAAGACAGAAGAGCAGGGCTGGGGCTGGGGCTGCGGCTATGCACCAGGGCTTCCCCAACACCACAGAACCCCTAGCGGGGAGAGCCTGGACTGGGGCTTCCAGAGCTCCTGTCTATAGCAGTGACAGGGAGAGGCTGGTTGAATTCTGAGACCCGGGGGCCTTGGCACAGGCCGGGCACGTGTACTGACCCTGAGGGGCAAACGTCTCTGTTGTCTCCGAGGCCCTAGCAAGCTGGGGCGGCCTGGACTGAGCGGTGACCAGGAGTGGAAGGTCAGTGTGTGTGTGGGTGCAGTTGGGGAGCTGGCCTGGCCTGTGCTCAGGGCTCAGCTCCCAGGCCTCACGGTCCTCCGACGGGGAAGAGGGGGCCTCTGCTTCCCGCTCTGCGAAGACAAGCGTGAAACGCCAGGGGGAGAGCTCTCGGGTAAGAAGACAAGGTTGGAGGATCACAGACTGGCAAGGCATGGGCCCAAAGTCTAGTCTGAGGCTGGATCCTTTCTCAGCTCCTTGTATGCCCTCGGCGGGGACGCCCATCACTACCTTCTGCAGCTTACCTTCCTTCCTCGTCCAAACAAGCTATCTAAAAGCGCTCTCCTTCAACCCCGTGAACACCCGTCTACCACCTACGGTCCTACCCCTGCCCTTGGGGGTCACACAGCAGCTTCCAAGAAATGGCCTCCCAGGTTGCCAGCTTAAAGACATCGTCCAAATACAGACACCTTTGCACGTATAAAAAGCTTTGCTGCAAGTTATTTATAACTGAAAACGGGATCCACGCTATTTTTCCAACCACATGAGACCAATTAAGTAAATCATGACATGCCCACCCAACTCTCCAGCAGTCACTTAATGTTGAGTCTGAGCAACATGGGAAACGTTTTAGGAACTTTAAATGAAAAAGAGTGACTAAGAAACCTGTATAGAGAAGATCAAGCACTCTTTTAAAAACCTCTGGAAAGATCAGAGGGCAGGACTTTGCAAAGTTAATAGCGTGTCTCTGGGTAATTGGAACTAGGAATAATTGTTTCCTTTCTATTTTCTAGTTTCGGTAAGGTGCATGTAACATTTTTTTTCTTTAGAAAATTTGGGAAATCTGAGGATGTTTAACAAGTCTCCCACTTGGGGTTTCTTTACGGCAGCCTAGTGGTGTGGCTGATACGAGCCTCCCCAGCTCGATGAAGGAGGCAAGGAGACCCAGGACAGTGAGGGGACGGCTCATGCCATGGAAGTTCCTCTGCAGAAGGCTAGAAGCTGGAGGCGGAAATGACTCCCCAAGGCCCCTGAGCAGAGCAGCACGGGATTCTTACCCAGGCCAGCGGTGCCTACGTGGCCGCTGCAAAGACGTCCGCGCAGCTGTGGTCCTCGGCCTCTTTCAAGTGTAAGGTCCAGCGTCCTCAGGTTCCGTCCGGAAGGACACAGAGTCTCAGGCTCAGGGGAGGGCCTCCTGGGCTGCTCCAGCCCCAGGAACGGGCAGAGGCCGGAACCCACAACCCTTAAAATAGGCCCAGGAACCGAAAGAGGCTCTGCTGCCATGCCATACGGCCACACTTCCTCCCCACTGTGCTGGCCCACAACCAGCTCTGACTGCCGTGGGGTTGGAGGGCCCCAAGGAGCCCAGGGAGAGCTTCCGCATTGACTCAAAGCAGCCTGAGCATCAGGCACAAATACAACCCGAATTCCACGTGCAGGCACTGGGCCAGGTGCTTTGTATCCTGGATAATAATAGCAGCCTGGACTGCACCTGACTCCACACCAGGGGTTTGTGCTGAGCCTGTACCTGCCACGTCTCATTTACTCCGTCACTTCTCTCATACAATCCCCAAGTCCCTAGAGAGTTTGTGGTCTCCAGTCTACAGATGAGGACACTGAGGCCCGAGGGCTGGAGTGCTTAGCCTGGGCTCACAGTCTTCCTTTCCAGCGGCACCTCCCACTAAAGGCCCCCGCGGCCCCCATCACTTATGCCCAGCTACACCTGGCCTAGCAAAGTGATGGGGGGTTGGGGGAGGTGAAGGGTGCACAGCGCTCTTCCCCATTCGCAGGCCTAGCACACACAGGTGTTCAGCACAGAGGCAAGGCCGTCTCCCTCACTCCTCTGGCCCATTCCACGAACCCTTCCCGGAGGGCTATTTGCACATGATGGGCCTCAGCTGGAATGGCAGCCCTGCCACCTGCCAGCTACGTGGCTGTGGGTACATCCCTCCCCGCTCTGAAGCTCAGCTTCCTCACCTGCAGAATGAGGTCAAGACAGAACCCACCTCTCCGGGAGTGGGACTGAAGGAAACGCGGCAGGTGTCAGGCATTGGCTTGCGGCAGGCACGCAGCATCCTCTGCACTGATGGCCCCTCCCGTGCAGCTGCCCCACAAATCACACCTGCAGGGCTTCCCGAGGCCAGGGCTGGGAAATACCAAGTTCTCAGCCAGGGATTACTCTAGCCTCCACTTCCACAGCCCTGCTTAGAGCCAAGTGAGCTTCTGCTCCTCCATCCACACAAGCCCACCCAGCCTCAGCCCTGCTTGAAGACTACGCTGTCCACAAACCCCTCCCGTGGGCCACGCTGGTGGCTCCGTTCTCTGTGGCCTCTGGCTAAGTGCTCACAGCTCCACTGGGGCCCTGCCTCCATCCACTGTGGCCAGGCTGCCACACAACCTGAAACACCAGATCCTCAGCACCCTGAGGACGGGTCTAGGTGGGCCTCACCTCTGCGCAGGGTCAAGCAATTAAAAGCTTGGGCTCAGCAAGATTCGGCCACTTTCTAGCCTTGCAGCTGGGGGCACCTTATTTCCCCCCAACCTGTGTTCCCTCATCAGGACAAAGAGAAGAATAGAACAATATCTAGCCCACAGGATTACTCCAAAGACAAAAGGAAAGAATGAACATAAAACGCCCCTTCTCTGCAGTACTCCAGACATAGGGAGAATCCCCCAGGCCACCTAAAAGGGGGTTAGCCCCAAATGCCAGGCACAAATTGCTCCAAAACTGCTCAGCTGAGGCAGAGTGCAGAGACAAGCAGCCGAATATGGGCCCCACCTGCTCACGGCACCTCTCAGGACTCACACAGGGTCTTGGGCCCAGGTCGTGTCCACATTGCCTGACCAACTGCCGGGTGGACTGCCCCTGTTGAAAGGGGGCCTGCGTGCTTGGGCTGCTGAGGTCCAGGGCCCAGGAGAAGGCCCAAGCCCTGAGAGGAAGTGGCAAGGTTTGTCCTCCTTCGGTCCAAACGTCTGCATCCCACACCTGGGTCCTGAATCACCTAGTTTATCTGTGACCTGGAGTCACGAGCAGTGTCCTGTGGATGCAACACCAAAATCTTGCTCCGGGCAGCCACAGCCCCGCTGCTTCCAGCAGGGTTTGTACTTCAGCTAACAGTGACCTGTGCTCCTGGCTACCTCCCCCATGGACTGTGCCCTCCCACAAGGCAGGGATCAGGGCCCAACACTCCTGCCCCCTCTCAGTACAGAGCAAGTGCTCATGTCCCCTTCTACTGCAGAGGCTGCCACAGACAAGCCTCAAAATCCAGGTGCTTTTCATCACGAGAGCTGAGCGATGACCCCTGAGTGGGGAGGGTCAGGAGCTTAGTCCCATTTCATAGACAGACACTGACTCAGAGAATGACAACCACTCAACCAAAGCCCAGCGCCTCCACCTGAGGCTCCCTTGACACCTTCAAAACAACCTCAGAGGACACAGCAGGGTTCGGAGTAACCCAAGCTTTCGCTAAACAACAACAACAATCTGGGAGTTTTAAATCCATTCATAATCTAACCAGCTGTCACAGATGTGAAGTGGAGATGATCAAACACAATCCTGCCCCCACAGCTTGAGCGTGTTGATGATTCAGTGGACGCAGAAGTGCTCCGGGGCTGGTGTTCTGGCTCCTCTCAGGACTCACACCTGAGAGGTGAGCTCCACTCTAGGCATCAAGTTCCTAGTAAGCTCACCCCTCGCTGAACATCAAATCTCTCATCTGAAAAATGAGCCCTTCTTTTTTTTTTTTTTTTTTTTGAGACAGAGTCTCGCTCTGTAGCCCAGGCTGGAGTGCAGTGGTGCGATCTCGGCTCACAGCAACCTCCGCCTCCTGGGTTCACACCATTCTCTTGCTTCAGCCTCCTGAGTAGCTGGGACTATAGGCGCCCGCCACCATGCCCGGCTAATTTTTTTTTTTTTTTTTGTATTTTTAGTAGAGACGGGGGTTTCATCGTGTTAGCCAAGCTGGGCTCGAACTCCTGATCTCATGATCCGCCCGCCTCAGCCTCCCAAAGTGTTGGGATTACACTTTGTGATCCACCGCGTGAGCCACTGCGCCCAGCCAAAAATGAGCCCTTCTAAGAAGTTAAGATTCCCATCTCCGTGGCCCTCCACGCCCTTCATCTGCCAGTCCAGATAATAATTTTACTTGTTCACTAAATTTTTACTGGGCACCTGCTCCATATGTGCCCCATGCTGGGCACCAAGATGAATCAGACTGGGTAATGCCTTTGAGGGCCTCACCTGCTAACTGGGGAGACAGCACACAGACCATGACAAGGCCACAATCGTCCTGATTGTCCCAACAAACACGTGCCTGGCACAAAGAGAATACAGGCAGAACAGGACTGTGTGCCTGGGAGCTGGAAAGAGTTCCCGGAGAGGCAGCATTGGAGCTGACACTTAAAGGAAAACTTAAAGATGCTTGTGGGGCACATGAGTAGGGGCGGCTTTCCGGGCAGAGAAAACAGCAGGTTTTCTCTGCTTCAGAGCCCTGCAGGGACTGAGTTCAGCAGCAGGGGAACAGGGGAGACCTGGCACGTGCGGGAGGCCTGGAGAGGAGACAAGGAAACAGCGTGAGTATCGTAGGCACAGCAAGACCTGGCTGGGGATATTCGGGGAGTGCAAGGCAGGCTCTGAGATCAGGTTGGCAGAGGGTCAGTCCTGGCTATGCTGCTTCCTCATTGGTTGTCCCTGAGCAGGCCTCCTCTCTCTCTCTCTCTAACCCTCAGGCTCTTCATCGCTGATTCGGAGATAATACTGCTCCCTGGCAAAGTCAGTATGTGTCAGGATTAAATTTGCAGCATGAGTAAAGCACTCGGCACATAGTAAGTGCTCAGTAAATGCTAGGTGCCATTTTCACTGTTCTTCTGGGAATGGCCCTGCAGCCTCCTTGCGGGAGGAGCTGCCTAAAAGAGGAGAGAAGGTGCTCACAGGTAAAGGTGGTCAGAGGACAGTAGGTATGTGTGGACAGGGGAGTGGGGAGGGACTGCTTGAAGCTGCTGAGCAAACAGGGCCAAGTGACCTGCAGCAGATGGTCCTTCAGACGCATCCCAGCTCAGATATTCGGTGCCAGGTGACAGGTGGGCCTGCCAGGGTGGCACACAGTAGGTGCTCAATGAATGTTTGCAGAATGAATGAATGAGCATGCTCCAATTTCTGCTCAAAAGTAAATCTTGACACCTTTTCAGAAAGAAACCATTGAAACCTTGTCAACCATTGAAGTTCTTGTTCATTTCACTTCATAAGCACCCCCCACCCCCA
>NW_026654327.1:0-9173 GCF_009828535.3 Hylobates moloch
TCAGGCTGTCCTATGGGAGAAAATGACCAGGAGCTGATATTCACCAGACACTCTAGCAGACATAGCCATGGGGAGTATTTTAGCTAATTCCCAGACAGTACTGACCCAGGACCAGGGAAAAATTGAAGAATGGCTGAAAACACATCATAAAGTTTCCAAAGGAAAACCTTTACCCCAAAACATTCTGCTAAAATCTGTGGAGCTAGGAGGAAAAAAAAAAAAAGCGGTACAAAGATTTTTTACAACACAGTGTCAGGGGATTATTTTTTGCTTTCTTCTCATAGGAAATATTTACAAACAGAAAACAAATATTATGAAAAGTGCCATCCAATGCTTTGTTAAAAAATAATTAAAATACAGTATCAAAATGTACACTAAGGACAAATAGTAATGTGAATCAGAGAAGGAAAACTGACATTATGAACTGGAAGTTTAGTATTTTATTGCAAGCCAGAGTTAGGCTGCAGGAATTGGGGTTTGGGAGTAGACATAATACTCTGCTTGAGATACCTGTAAAAAATGGAGGGGAAAAAAAAAAATCAGTCATCTGAGGAGTGTGAAAATAATTAAGAATAATTAAGTGGCAGGCAAATAGACTGAGGTGGCTCTAGTCCCTGATATCTACTATTTTTTTTTTTTTCCTAAAGACAGTTTCGGTCTTGTTGCCCAGACTGGAGTGCAATGGCGCGATCTCGGCTCACCGCAACCTCCGTCTCCCAGGTTCAAGCAATTCTCCTGCCTCAGGCCCACCAGTAGCTAGGATTACAGGCATGTGCCACCACGCCTGGCTAATTTTTGTATTTTTAGTAGAGATGGGGTTTCTCCATGTTGGTCCAAAGTGCTGGGATTACAGGTGTAAGCCACCGCGCCAGGCCTGATAATCTACTTTTTAAAAAATCTAATTCGGCCAGACGCAGTGGCTCATGCGTGTAATCCCAGCACTTTGGGAGGTGGAGGAGGGCAGATCACCTGACCTCGGGAGTTCGAGACCAGCCTGACCAAAATGGAGAAACCTCGTCTCTACTAAAAACACAAAAATTAGCCGGGTGTGGTGGCGGATGTCTGTAATCCCAGCTACTCGGGAGGCTGAGACAGGAGAATCGCTTGCACCTGGTAGGCGGAGGTTGCGTTGAGTCGAGATCGCGCTACTGCACTCCAGCCTGGGCAACAAGAACAAAACTCTGTCTCAAAAAAAGAAAGAAAAAAATATTAATAATTCAAGTGCTTTTTTTTGTAAATTACTACATTGGAGGAAACAAAATTCAGGCTTAACCAGCTATAAACTACAATTAACCTCTGATTACATAAACGGGAAATTTCCATCTTGATTGTACAAATTAAGAAACTGCCGGGAGCGGTGGCTCACGCATGTAATCCCAGCACCTTGGGAGGCCGAAGCAGGGGGATCACAAGGTCAGGAGATCGAGACCATCCTGGCTAAAATGGTGAAACCCCGTCTCTACTAAAAAAAAAAAAAAAAAAAAATTAGCCTGGTGTGGTAGCACGCGCCTGTAGTCCCAGCTACTTGGGAGGCTGAGGCAGGAGAATCGCTTGAACCCAGGAGGCGGAGGTTGCAGTGAGCCGAGATCGCGCCACTGCACTCCAGCCTGTGTGACAGAGCAAGATTCCGTCTCGAAAAAAAAAAAAAAAAGATACTACGTAACTGTACATAACCCATTACTGAATTTGGTTTTCTTCATTATGCACCTTATAAAACTCTTTCGGTCAAATTCCTTCCATAGACCATAAACTACAAACCATAGCTGGGTGCTCTGCCATTTTTGAATCACTCTTTGATTAAATTATTTATTACTTTAGTGATGACTGCCATCAATTTTTAATAGGAGAAAAGAGGGACTGGAAACCTCACTGGACCAAAGCCCTTTCCATTCATGAACCCGCACCCGGAGTCAGGATTCTCCCTTGACGCTCCTCCCGTGGTCCCTGCACAATCTTTGAGAGAGGAGGCGCTGCGGGTGCAGAGAAGCCCAGAGAGGGCTCCAGGCCAGGGCATAGTCAAAGCGCAGGAAGGAGAGAGGTCGCCCTGGGTCCCGCAGTCAGCGCAGGCGCCATCTTATGGCTGAAGGGGACTGAGGAGCTCACTGCGGGGAGGCCTGAGTCCCGCCACAGCCACTTCCCACCGGTTCCAGTCAGCCCCTTCCCCTTCTCAGGATGTCGGACCCGAACTCTCACCATCTCTAGGCTTCCAGGGGGTCCTGGCGTCCTAGCTGTGGATCTCCAAATGCCTACAGGTCACAGGGCCACAGAGGCTGAGGACACCGAGCAGTGAAAACGAGATCCCGAGCTCCAGCTGAAACCAGAAACAACGGCCCCGCCACATCCCAGAAGCCGCCCTTTCCCCTCCAGCTGAGTGCCTGATTGGACGGTTCCCAGCCCAGAGTCCCTGATTGGATAATGCTTAAATCCCCGCCTCCTCAGGCCCTGAGTGACAGAAGATGTGATCTGATGCTGAGCGGAATGAAGAGTGACGGGCCGGGCGCGGTGGCTCACGCGTGTAATCCCAGCACTTTGGGAGGCCGAGGCAGGTGGATCACCAGAGGTCAGGAGGTGGAGACCAGCCTGGCCAACATGGCAAAACCCGGTCTCTACTAAAAATAGGGCGCCTGTAATCCCAGCTCCGGAGGCTGAGGCACGAGAATCGCTTAAACTCGGGAGGCGAAGGTTGCAGTGAGCCGAGATCGCGCCACTGCACTCCAGCCTGGATGACAGAGCGAGATTCTGTCGCGAAAAAAAAGAAAAGAAAAGAAAAAGAAAGAAAAGGATAGGCCGGGCGCGGTGGCTCACGCTTGTAATCCCAACACTTTGGGAGGCCGAGGCGGGCGGATCACGAGGTCAGGAGATCGAGACCACGGTGAAACCCCGTCTCTACTAAAAATACAAAAAAATTAGCCGGGCGTGGTGGCGGGCGCCTGTAGTCCCAGCTACTCGGAGAGGCTGAGGCAGGAGAATGGCGTGAACCCAGGAAGCGGAGCTTGCAGTGAGCCGAGATCGTGCCACTGCACTCCAGCCTGGGTGACAGAGCGAGACTCCGTCTCAAAAAAAAAAAAAAGAAAGAAAAGGATGACAGTCCAGGCTGCAGCCTTTTCAGGCAGGGCTTCCTGCCTGAGCTGAGCCAGGCCAACCCCAGAGGGTATTTGCATTTAACCTTTTGCATAAGGTCATATTCTTTTATAAATAATATATTATATGGTTATTCACAAATGAAAATAATATAACAATTATCTAAAATTTTCAGAGTTTATGACCTTCTTGGCTTCTGGTGTTTTCATCAGATTGCCTGAGGTTTTAAAAAGAAGGCAATCCTCTGAAATAAAATTGTATTTTAAATTTTCTAGTAGCCAAACCTTAAAAATTAAAAAAAAAAAAACAGGTGAAATTTATTGTAGCAATTTAATTAACCCAATATATCCAAAATGTCATTTTAATATGTAAGCAAAATGTAAATTATTAATGAAGTGTAGTTATTTTTTGGAACTTCATCTTTGAAACTAACTCTGTATTTTACTTTTCCAGCATATCACAGTTTAGACCAGCCACATTCCAGGCACTCAGTCGCCACACATGGCCAGTAGCTGCCACATTGAAGTACAGCTCTGATGTCAGGAGAGCGAAGGGCCTGAACAAACCTTTTCTGCCAAAGGTGAAAAAAGAGCCTTTCCCTACCAACATTTCTCTTCAGCTCTGAGGGAGGAACAGATAGTAGCCGTAAATAAAGCACAGGGCAGCAGGAAAAAACAACCACAGGTAGACCACTGCTGGCCACCTGTTGCCCACCTTTATTCCAGAGATCAGAAGGTGAACTAAGGATGGTAAGGCCACAGGAGAAGAAATCTCTGTGTCTTCAAATCTGTGCACAGTCTTGACTTCCAATGTTTAGATATGAAGAAAACAGATTAAAGGAAAACTTACTTTTCTATTTCTCCTTGGCCCTAATGGTCAGGCTGTGGTTATCTGTTTTCTCCCGTGATATGGGGAACTGTGTGAGTATAGGCACTAATTACATGCATATATGTCACATACATTTCTGCATTACCCAGCATTCTCTTAACGAGATCTCCAACTTTAAATCAGGGGAAAAACCAGTACCTATAGGGTACCCACTGTTAGAAGAGAACTAGTAATCAACTTGTCAATGAATCCTGGCATCCTATCTGCACTGGGTGCATGTATTAATTAGCTATTGCAGCATAACAAATCATTCAAAACTTATTTGCTCATAATTGAGATGGTCAGCTATTTAGGCTGGGCTCAGTGAGGCCATTCTTTTTGTCTCAGCTGAGCTCCTCCAGTCATGTATCTTCAGCTGTTTGTTGAATAGGCAGCTGTGCTTCTAGGGATGAGCTTCTGCTTCTGGGGCTGTCAACAGGGGCACCTTGCTTCTCCTCCCCATGATATCTTATCCTCCAGCTGGCTAACATGGGCTTTATTCATGGAGATGGCAGCATTCTGAAAGAAAAACAGAAGCATTCAAGACCTTTTGCACCTAGGCCCCAAACTAGTACATTGTCATGTTCACAGGTTTCTACTACCCTGAGTGAATAAGGCCAGCAAAATCTAGGGTTTGAAAAACATTCTGGATCTTGATGGGAACAGCTTTAAAAGCACCTACAATGGGCATGGATACAGGAAAAATTAGAAATTGCTACCATTTTTGAAATCAGTATCATTCTCCCTTTGTTTGTTTGTTTGTTTTGCATATGTGGTTTATAGAACTCTTTCACATCAAGAATCTTGTCCAAAGACACACAGCTACTAAGTGGCTGGGCTGAGACTCAGGATCAACTCTGTCTAACTCCAAAGCCCATGCACCTCCATAGATGACACTACTAAAGTAGCTGCCCTAGACCCTTGAAGTGCCCGGGAGGGTGACATTTCCACATTAGAAGCAAGATTCCTTTTATTTTATTTTTTATTAATCTATTTAACTTCTTTTGAGACAGGGTCTCGCTCTGTCACCCAGCCTGGAATGCAGTAGTGCCATCGGCTCACTGTAACATCCTCCTCCCAAGTTCAAGTAATTCTCCTGCTGCAGCCTTTCAAGTAGCTGGGATTTCAGGTGCTTGCCACCACATCTGACTAATTTTTGTATTTGTAGTAGAGACGGGGTTTCAGCCTGTTGGCCAGACTGGTCTCAAGCTCCTGACCTTAAGTAATCTGCCTGCCTTGGTCTGCCAAGGTTCTGGGATTACTAACGTGAGCCACTGCGCCCAACCTATATTCCTTTTACATTTGTGCCAATATAGTACTGTTTATCATTGGGAATAATCCTCTCAAGAATTTGCAGAAGTGCACAGTGGCTCACACCTGTAATCCTAGCATTTTGGGAGGCTAATGAGGAAGAATTACATGAGCTCAAGAGTTCAAGTGCAGCCTGGGTGACATAGTAAGAACCTGTCTTCACAAAAAATAAATTTAAAAATTAGCCAGACATGGGGGTACATGCCTGTAGCCCCAGCTACTCAGGTGGCAAAGGCAGAAGGATCGCTTCAGCCTGGAAGGTCAAGCTGCAGTGAGCCATGTTTGGATACACCACTGCACTCCAGCCTGGGTGATAGAGTAAGATGTTGTCTCAAAAAAAAAAAGAAAAGAAAAAGAAATTGCAGAAGCATTTTAAAAAGACATAGAATACTGGCCGGGCATCGTGACTCAAGCCTGTAATGCCTGCACTTTGGGAGGCCGAGGTGGGTGGGTCACCTGAGGTCAGGAATTCAAGACCAACCCGGCCAACATGATGAAACCCTGTCTCTACCAAAAACACAAAAAATTAGCCAGGCATGGTGGCGGGTGCCTGTAAACCAGCTCCTCGGGAGGCTGAGGCAGAAGAATCACTTGAACCCAGGAGGCAGAGGTTGCAGTGAGCCGAGATTGCTCCATTGCACTCCAGCCTGGGCAACAAGAGCGAAACTGCATCTCAAAAAAGAAAAAAAAAAGACATAGAATACTTTGTATTTGTAGCTGATGGATAAGTTTAGAAAATCAAAGCCCAACAACAGATTATTTTTCATCATAGAAAAAATTTGAAAACTTTTAAAAGAAAAATACTTTAGAAAAATTAAATTTAAAAGAGTTTAAATGGGCAAAGAATGATTTGCAAATTGGGCAGCCTGTGGAGCCAGAGTAGGCTCAGAGAGACTGCAGCATAGCCACATGGTGAAAAAAGATTTATGGACAGAAAAAGCAAAGTGACATACAGAAAATGGGGGTGAGATACAGAAACAGCCAGATTGATTATAGCTTGAGATTTGCCTTACTCGAACATGGTTTAAACAGCTGATGTTCTTTTATTGCCAAAAACACAGTAGTTGGTAGAAGAGTGGGTTACAGTCTATTTACATATCCAGTTAGGTTTCATTTTACTATGTACAGAAAACCTATTGACAAAAATTAAACAGAAAAGACAGCAGCTTTAGGCTATAACTGATGTAACAATTTCTCCCTCTTGGTCATCTTCTCAATTTTGAGAGATAGACCAAAACTTTAGACATTGATAGCACTCTGTCACCATCAAAATTGTACTTATTTAGTCTCAAATCCCACCGTGAAATAGCAGAACTGTGGGTTTTGTAAAGTGAAAACAAGGACCTCAGGTTATTATTATTACTATTATTGTTGTTGTTTTTTTTTTTTTGAAACAGTTTTGCTCTTGTTGCCCAGGCTAGAGTGCAATGGCATGATCTTGGCTCACCACAGCCTCTGCCTCCCAGGTTTAAGCGATTCTCCTGCCTCAGCCTCCTGAGTAGCTGAGATTACAGGCATGCACCACCATGGCCGGCTAATTTTGTATTTTCAGTAGAGACCAGGTTTCTCCTTGATGGTCATGCTAGTCTTGAACTCCCAACCTAAGGTGATCCGCCCGCCTTGGCCTCCCAAAGTGCTAGGATTACAGGTGTGAGCCACCGTGCTTGGCCCTATTTTTTTTAAAAAAGGAATTACAGTAGAGGGAAACTCCTTGTGTTAAAATCTGCTGTTTACAGAAGAAAGCAAAACCTGGGCTGCTTTAGGATCTACTTATTTCCTTATATTTTTAGTTTGATTATGTCATATTTAGTATGAGTGACTCCATACAATAATGGATTTTTAAAAAATTCTCAGATAATTTCCTCATGCTTTTTTCCAGATAATTTTATTCTTCACCACAGGCTATTTTTTTGGTTCTTTTTCTTTTTCTTTTTTTAATTAAAAAAAAGATTTTTTTTTAACCATTGATTCATTTTGCCTGACATCATACAATACGTATTATTTTATTTCAAGCTTGTCTTATCTGGCAGGTTTATGAGATACATCCAGAGTGTGTGATTTAGTAGTTCATTTTTTTCTGTGGCTGGATGGTATTCTCTTGTATGAATGAGATACAATTTTTTCACCTATTTTTATAGAGATGGATATTTAGTTTGTTCCCTGCTGTAAGCTATATGACCAAAAAGGCCTGTAAACATTCTTGTACAAATACTTTTTGGTAAATAACTAAATTCCTTTGTTAGCATTTAAGTGACACCTCTTTGCATTTCTTAGTGGTTTCTCCAGGGATTACTATATGCATCTGTAACATATCACGATCTACCTAGAGTTTATACTGTACTATTTTTTTTTTTTCTTTTTTTGAGACGGAGTCTCGCTCTGTCTCCCAGGCTGGAGTGCACTGGTGCAATCTCGGCTCACTGCAAGCTCCACCTCCTGGGTTCACGCCATTCTCCTGCCTCAGCCTCTCCAAGTAGCTGGGACTACAGGCGCCCGCCACCACGCCCGGCTAATTTTTTTGTATTTTTAGTAGAGACGGGGTTTCACCGTGGTCTCGATCTCCTGACCTCGTGATCCGCCCGCCTCGGCCTCCCAAAGTGCTGGGATTACAAGCGTGAGCCACCGCACCCGGCCTACTGTACTATTTTAATAAATGTAAAATATGAAAACCTTGCTGTTGAAGAGTTTCAATTATCTCTTTTTATTCATATGTTTTACATCTACACATTATATATCTCACAATACTGTGTTATAACTTTTCCTTAAATAGTCATGTGTCTTATAGAGAAATTGACAGTAAATAGTATTTATAAATATTTGGAGGCAGGTACTTTGGGGCTATGTAAATACACTATCCTTTAAATCTTACCCACAATTTTTGCATTTTAAAGTACATCTTGTCTACAGTAATTATTACTGTGGTGTCTTAGTGGTGATTTTCTATTTTGCATTATGTGTCCACATTGATTAGTACTTAGAATTTTGTAAAAAACATTTTTTCTCTTTCTTTTTTTATTTGTTTTTTTCCTCTATCTGTATGGATTCATGGATTTTTTTATTCTCTAAGTTTTAATCCAATGCTATTAATATTTATTGTATTTTTCACATTTTTCCACCTTGGACTCCTGAGAAGTCTTTCAGGCTGATTTTCTCTGACATGGATGCTTCTGTTGTTTATAAACCACTTTTAAACTTTCTGACTTCACAATACTCTACCTTAATTTGGATTTTCCACTCCAGTGCTGGAATTATCTATTATTACAAATAGTCTTGCTTTTTTTTTATTGAAGAATAGTACTTAGAAACCATGATATAGAGCTAGGTGTGCCCATTAATACTGGGGTGTCACTGCTTCTGCAACCTCTCAGCAAACAGAGTTTGGAAAGGTACATATTAATATTGACTCCTGTATGAACACATCTCTCTCTTTCTCTCTCTCTCTCAATGGATATGTTATGATACATGCATTTATCCAAATATTCTCAACTCGTCTACAATTATCTTTTTTATCAACTTCAGTTAGAAGCAGGCACTAATTATATTACATATATATACTAACATATAGAGTGCTTTTAAAAATTGCTAATCTAGGCCAGGCATGGTGGCTCATGCCTGTAATCCCAGCACTTTGGGAGGCTGAGGCAGGAGGATCTCAAGGTCAGGAGATCAAGACCATCCTGGCCAACATGGTGAAACCCTGTCTCTACTAAAAGTGCAAAAATGAGCTTGCTGTGGTGGCACATGTCTGTAATCCCAGCTACTTGGGGGCTGAGGCAGGAGAATCGCTTGAATCAGGGAGTCAGAGGTTGCAGTGAGCTGAGCTAGCACCACTGCACTCCAACCTGGTAACAGAGTGAGACTCCATCTAAAAAATAAATAAATAAATAATTACTAATCTATATGCTTATAGACAA
>NW_026654328.1:0-9166 GCF_009828535.3 Hylobates moloch
TAGCATGTTTCCTTCCCTCTTTATGCACACTTGCTTCTTCATTTCTACTTCTTTTCACGTGCCCTAGACTTTTCTCTTACTTCAAACTGATAGTGAATTATTTTAGAACTCTCACAAGAGAAAATGCAACTTCGACCTTTTGACTTAGTCATTTATACTCTCAGAGTTTATGATAAAATTGTATTACAGATGTATACAATAAATTATCTAGAAAGATGTTCAACATTGTTTATATTAGTAAAAAATGGAAAACAAGAGGTACAACCATAGGTTTTGAATGTTGGGCAGTTCTATAAAATGGAATACTATGTATCCATTGAAGATGATATTTATAATATTATTTAATGGCATGGAAAGACACCACATGACAAAATTCAATTCCAAATTACTGAGTAGAATATGATCTTACTCTATAAAAAATAAGCATATGTATCCCCATGTGTGCATATGCATACATAAAGAAAAATATTAAAAGGCAGATGCAAGATTTAATAGCAGTTTGTTCTTGTGATGGGATTGTGACTTATTTTTATTTCAAGTATTTGGTTTATATGAACTTTCTAGAATGAATATGTATTACTGTTTAAGATAAGAAAGAAATTCTTCAACTGCTAAACATATCTAATGTACTGGATCCCAAGGTCTGGAAATGTGGCTGCTTGGAGACTGTAACTCAGCACTCCCGCCTAGTGGGTCCCAGGGTGACTTCATTTCCTGAGGGCCTTTTACATAACCTGGGCTCCCCTTTGATCATCATATTCCATAATGGTTGAGGCCTGAGAATCTCCATGTTGAAGATTTCACAGGTGATTCTGATGAGCAGCCAGTTTTAACACTTCATGTGCTAGTCTTTTCCTGTCTCCTGATCCTCCCGCTCTTCCCTCTTTTCAGATAGAGTGTCTGGATCATTCATCTAAATCTATTAACTAGGAGTAAGTTTGTGGCCACTCAGATTATGGTCTCTTAATACTGCTTTTAACTAAAAAAGACAAGGAATTATTGAAGAATAGAATATTTTAGGCCTGGGACTAATCATATGCCAGATGAACCTTGAGTATCTTGTGTGGCTGTCTTATTTGAAAGCTAGCAGAGGTTATGAAATCAGAAGGGACATACTTGAAGGACACAGGGTCTAACAAAGATTCAGTGTCCCAAGATGGAATAATCCAAGATGAAAACAAGTATAGTCTAAGACAACAAAGTTATTGAAGACTTAACAATTCATAATTTTGCTGAAAAAACAAATACATTAGAAACTCCTGGAAATAACTAGAGCCCTAAAATCAAACTCAGGAAATCGATAACTAAAAAAAAAGTAAGGGTTTATCTAGCTTCTCCTGTAGGAATTCTATTTCAAGGTAACCACATAGCCCTAGTAGTTGAGGAAAATTTTTCTTTACAGAGAAGTTTCAGACAGTAATTGGAGATGCATGGTGAAATTAGATATTCACCATTTTGCAAGTCCTACTTTATTCTGCCAACAGATATAAATAGATGAAACAATTAGATGAAAGTGAATGGGTTGATATAAGTGAAGGGAATCTGGCTGGTGCCATGTGATCAATCTTAGGATTAGTGGAAGTGGGACAACCAGCTAGTTACACATTATTTATAATTGAATCTGGGGGATGGCTACTCATTATACAACTCTGTACTTCTGTGTACTCATCAAAGGAAAAGTTCTTTCTAGCGTGTGTGTGTGTGTGTGTGTGTGTGTGTGTGTGTAATAAATGGTAGGATATTATACCATAGACTATGGGGTTATCTGTTACATTGGATGGAAATCTTTACCAAACAAAAATGTACAAGGTATCTCAGCCTCTACAAAGTGGTACAGCTCCCTGCCAATAGGAAAACAAGCTCAACGCTGCACCGAAAGGACATCTAGTTGTCTATTTGGCCCATTTCTAAGTTGTGGCTATTTTTTTACACTCCATTTCCCCCCTTATGAATAATCAAAAAGGTTTTCATTTGTTTGTTTTTGAGATGGAGTCTTGCTCTGTTGTTACCCAGGCTGGAGTGCTGTGTTGTGATCTCGACTCACTGCAACCTCCCCCTCCTGGGCTCAAGCGATTCTCCTGCCTCAGCCTCCGGAGTAGCTGGGACTACAGGCACCTGCAACTATGCCCGGCTAATTTTTGTATTTTTAGGAGAGATGGGATTTCGACCTGTTGGCCAGGCTAGTCTGAAACTCCTGACTTCAAGGTGATCTGTCGGCCTCGGCCTCCCAAAGTGCTGGGATTACAGGCATGAAACAGTGCACCTAGCCCACAAAGGTTGTGTTTTGTTTTGTTTTGTTTTAATCACAGAAAAATGCTATTTTCATCCAGATGAAACATGGCCTCATTTTTTACCTGGTTCCAATGAGACTGTTAATTAACCAGATAGGCCTGCTTGAGTTTGCTTTACAAATCTATAGCCATGTAATTTGACCCAGATGATTAATTCTGCCTGAAAATTTTTTTAAAGGAATCTTAGATTTGACTTTTAAAAGCCTTTATTATTTGCTTTTCTTTCTCAAAGCTCGGGAAACAATTCTAAGACATTCTCTCCACCATATTTTGCCTGCACTGTATATATAAATTGGGATGAATTCCTTTCTTCTTGAAGTTCTCAGGAACAGGACTCTAATAGCCAGGTAGTAAACCTGATTTGTCCACTGGGCTTCATAGGCACTAGCTACGTGTCTCGTCAGTTTTCCGGACTAGCGTGCCGCTGTATCTGATGAAGTGAGATTTAATCTCAAATATAATTCTCCATGTGTATCCTTTGTTGCACAATCAATTTGTTCAATTGTATCCTGGTAAGATGAGAACAAATCCTAATTGAACCTATGTTAATAACTATGTTCTCATGAAAAAGTAAGGAGAATCAGTAAAAGTATTTCTTTCTGCCTTTCAAAGGATGCTAAAAATCAGATACTACTTACAATTTTTTAAATTTTATATGCAAAAGCAGCTGGTGGCTCATGCCTGTAATCCCAGCACTTTCGGAGGCCAAGGCAGGAGGATCACGAGGTCAAGAGATCGAGACCATCCTGGCCAACATGGTGAAACCTCGTCTCTACTAAAAATGCAAAAATTAGCTGGGTGTGGTGGTGGTGGGCACCTGTAGTCCCAGGTACTCGGGAGGCTGAGGCAGGAGAATCTCTTGAACCTGGGAGGTGAAGGTTGCAGTGAGCCAAGATCATGCCACTGCACTCCAGCATGGTGACAGAGCAAGACTCTGTCTTTAAAAAAATAAAATTATATACAAAAGCAATAGTGTATTATATTCAAGGTGATATTTATGAAGAAGAAAGAGATCTTCATATATCCATAAAAATAGATATTAAATGCAATACTAAAAACATTCAAAATAAGTAGCCATAATTTAACTCATCAGTTCATTTGTTCTTGTGTAATTAATTGTTATTTTTTGGATCTTGGATTAGGTGCTAGTTTCATGAAGAACATCTATTTCCAGACTAAAATAAGTCCTGGAAATTCTGATTCATTCCCTGGTACAGTCTGAAAGTTGTTGAGCTGATGTCAGCTCTAACGCCAGTAACCAAGAGTCTATTCTTTGAAGTATCAGTAGTTCAGAGTATCTGGTACACTCCTTTCTGAGAAGTCTGGAAACAGGAGTATATGCTGAAGATACAACCCCAGGCCTGTGGTTTATAGCACAGTTCACAGGCAAGCATCAGATGGAGACAGAAACCAGTTTGATACTAAGAAAAAGCTGGATTAATTATTACAATGACCAACAATATCAGAATGACGAGTGTAAAATTTCCCTTTGTGGCACAGTGCATAACTATTTTATAAGAGTTTGATCAATGTTTCTCTGGAGAGTAAGAACATATAACGGACAGCATGGGCTCTGATGACTCTCCTTGGTCTTCCCATAAAATGTTCAATTAGTAACAGATTTCTGTGCATAACATTTCATGTACACAAACTGAACCCAGGGAAGGCTGAGCATCCTTCTGATTTGACAGCTCATTCCATAGCTCTTCTGTAGTGGGGAGGCGATTAAGAAATACAAAGCCCTTGAAACAAACCTAAGGCTTTCCAGCTCCTCTCTCCAGGGAGCCTGTGGGAAATTTTAAAGCCAGTTTTAAGTATAAAGTATATTCTTGAATTTTTATAGTCTATATTTTTAAATTTTAGATCTGGTCGTAGGGCTGGGGGGAAATTAAAGTAGTTGTCAGAGTAGACTTGGTCATTTGGCTATAATAAAATGCTTGGTGCCTCAAGACAAATATTTAGTTATCGATTTAATCAAATTGACAAGTATTCAAAAATGATTGTTGGTAAATGTAATATGATTGCAGGGAATCTTGGTTCATTCACAAGTGAGGAAACATTGCCTTTCATAATTTTATATTTTTATTTATCTAACCCTATGCTAGAATCAACACAAAGCAGAGATTATTCTGGTGGGTTATAAAATCTCTACTTCCTGGTCATGTCACACAAAAGGGAAAAATAGTATTTTTACTATGCCTTGGTAAGAATTCTAAGATGGATTTATTAATTCAACCAAGAAAAAGACTACTTTTAATTTTGCATTAATGCATTGGAAATATAGGTTTTATGAGATCATTTTCCCCCTTAATTTATCTCACAAATAAGCCAATCAAAATTAGGTGAATTTTAATACATTTTATAGCTTCTTTTCAGATGTAGGTGTTATAAACAAAAGCAATTAAAATTCACTTCCCTCAAATTTTCCACAACTCGCTGTGTTCTCTCAAGTTTCATCTTTCATGGTGTCATTTCATATACTGGTACAAACCAACACTTTGCTTTAGGGAAAAATATCCTATTCTTTTCATTCTTGAAAAAGAAAGCTCATTCCATTACTTTGGATAAATAGTTGTATTTTTCTGTTACTATTTCTTCTATTTAAGTCTTAACCACCCAATCCAATTATAACTTGTAATCAAAATAAGAACTTTGATTTCACAAAGAAACTGGAAAGCCATAATAGAGAGCTCCCTGTCAAACACAAACATTTTAGCAGACTAGCAAAGCTATAAGTATATATGGTACAATTTTTAGAGCTACAGGTTCCTAAAGTAGCAAAACTAAAACAATTATCATGACTCAAAAGTATAGCCATTCTATAGTATGTATAACTAAATGGCCAAAAATATGTAAACTAAATATTATATCTGTTTATCATTGCTTTTGTTTTCAGCCTTAATACAAATTATCTAGCTGTCTGAAGATCAATCCATGTTTGCAAGTTATATATAAAGATATAAGAAACTACTACAGAAAAATTTGCCAGAATTATAATTCTATTTAGTCAGATAAAAATGTATACTTTTCAAAAAACTTTAAAATTATGTGAGTGTAATGCGAGATTATGTGATTGAAAAATAGTTTGAGAAGTACGAGAAGTTCGGATTAAGTACGCTCTTCCTGGGAAACCAAACCCCAACCTGATAAAATGTAAAATAGAAACCTTATCACATATTTAACACTGAAAAATGAGAGAAAAGTTTTTTCTTTCTTAAACCCAAATTATTAAAACTGTTCCATTGTCCAAAGATTCACCATATGTATGTGATTGGATTTCTGAGCTAGCAGTTTCTATAAGAGGAAATTCTTCCCTAAAAGTCTAGAACACTTGAAGTATTCAGAGTTTGCTTTCTTTATTTTCTGTGAGTTTTGGCGGTATTCCATTTGTAGATGTCATTATTTATTTTTCTTCAACAACCAAAATCTATTTTTCATGGTTATGGAGGGCAAATGTCCAAGATCAAGGTGTCATAGGTTTGCTTTCTTTCTAGGCATCTCTCTTTGGTGTACAGATGGCTGTCTTCTCCCTGTTTCCTCTCATGGGGTTTCCTCTACGTGCCCATGTGTCTGTTGTGTAAATTTCCTCTTCCCGTAAGGACAGTAGTCAGATTGCATGAGGGCTCAACCTAAAGACCTCATTGTAATTAATCAAATACAGTTGGATTAGAAGATACTGGGGGTTAGAGCTTCAACATAGGAATTTTGACATAATTCAGCCTGCAACAAGCAAGGAAACATTTCACACAATGGAGGCAACAGCTTTTGTGAATTACGGATACGTAGACACAAAGCCATGTAGAGAATTTATAGCTTCAGTCCTACAACTTCAGTCATACGTCAAAAGAAGATACAGAATCACAAAAACGTACTAGTCCAGACCTCAAAGAGCTGTTTTCCTCCCCAGTGGGCATAAAATTTTTAATTGATCTGAGGTCACCAAGAGACAAGCAAACACAAATGATTTATACATATTCTCTGTTGTCTGTTATTCAACAAAGAATAAAGCTCTGTCATCCAGGTCCAGAGATCGCCAGTCAGAGCAATTCCCAATCACTGTGGCCACCAAAGGGAAATAGATTATTGTGAGTCTGTGCTCCAAGCAAAACCAAACACACAAATTTAGAAAAGAGAAAGGGGAAAAAGTGGAGAACCCCGGTTGCAGATTTCAAGATCTGTCTGACTTCAGGAACTATTCCTTGGCATATTAGTCCATGAAGCGAACTTCCTGGAAATAAAGGTTATTTGGTCCATTTGAGCGTGACCTCTAAAACCATTAAATTATAATTTTCAGTAAGGTAAAATAGCTGTTTTGCAGTGTTTGGAGCTACTCAATGAGAAACTTTGTATAATAATTTGAATTTGAATTTGTCAAGAAGTTCTGTAATCCTTTTATATATTTTTAAACACAATTTTGTGAACTTGGGTTTCCAAACTATCTTAGACCCATTTCTAAAACTTTTTTTCCCCCTGTCAAATTAGTTCCAGGTGAGGAAAGAGTATATTGTGTGTCTCCATCTCTGTACTTTAATACAGAATAAGATTGAGTGTGCCCAGCCCTAGACCGCAACCTGGCTTCTTACTCATCACTTCCCTGGGAATTGCATCAAAATGCAATCAGTGATCCATTCAAAATGGCCTCTTGAATTTAAGGTACACTCATATTGTAGAATATTAATATTCGTAACCACTTAGCTACTGAACCAGACAAAACAGGATGACAAATCTAGCAATGCAGTTACCGTTGTTTACGTTCTGCTTGTTAGGTTGCATTAAAAAATCGGATGCCAAATGTATACCAAGTGTTTCCTAAAGAGCAACTGTTTTTCCTCAGTGTTTCTATGGTTTCCAATAATTGGTCCAAAGGGAGCTATCTGGTTTTATGTGTTTTTACTCAGCTGTTTGACAGTTGTTGCCCATAACTGCAAATTATTGATAGATTGATGGCACCATATATTCGTGAATTACATCCACAGTCCTTCATGATTGGAAGGAATCAGTAGTTCTTGAAAAGATGGAAACAAAACATTTCTCTAAGGAATAATATCTAATTTGCATTGAATAATTAGCTCATCATCTTTCTTTTCCCTAAGAACTCACTGAGATGTGGGATTTGAGGCTAGTCAAAAATCTCCATATCCTCCTTATAGACACAATGAGGTTACACTAAAATATGCATATTAATTTTTGCATTCTTTGTAGATCTTCAGCAAACTTATCTTTGAAAGTCTTTGAAGATGGTAGCTAATTTAAACAAACTGGGTACTATGTACTAGAAACCTCTATTAAACACGTATTAAATGTACCTGTTATACTTCACACTGACGGATAAAATTTCAATGACTTTTTTTTTTTTCAAATGATCAACCTGTGTTAAAACCAAGTTTTAATACGTTTATACTTGAAGCATTTTTATGTGTGTGATGTTAAGCTTGGAACAATATTCCCCTTTTTCTCTTTTGTTAACTAGGAGAGCATGCTGAAGAGCTGTCATTGATAAGTCCTTGAATGTACTTTGATGGCTTCTTATTAACCCTTGGAGTCTGTGACTGCTATACAACTTCTTAGTTCTAAATGCAAAAATTTATATCCCCTCATGACCTTCCAGCAACAGCAGAATGTGATTTTGTAAGACATTAGCATAATGGAACCTTTTCAATAAAATGATAAATTGAGCCCATCTCAAGAAAACAGAACACACACTGGTAATTTATTGCGGTCATTGCCATGTGGAGGACCCCGTTCATATCATATGCTTTTAGCTCTGATGAGAACAGTGCTGTTCTTCAGATCCTACAAGTCTGCAAGATTGGCTGAGAAATGTTTTTTTTTTTTTTTTTCTAATGGAACCAACAGCTCTTTGGGGAATAGGCATCATTACATGACATAATTATCTCACAAACATGTCTAATTATTCTATTGTTTTCAAGGCTCTTTCATGTAAATGTAAGTGTTGAATATAATTCCAGAAGGTACAGACACGTTTGTCCTTACCATGAAGATGCAGTTTTCTACAGTAATAAGGTTGATCGCCATTTTGCAACAAAAGGCGAAAATGCAGTCCAGAAACTAAGTCTGTTGGTGGCGAAGGGGAGCTGCCTCTCTGTAGGTGTAAAGCCTGCAACAGGTGAGGGTAGACATGAGTCATTTTTGTCCAGATGTAACTCAAAGTTGTTTCACTGCCAGACGTTGATGGCATTCATTGCTGTGAGTAGTTTCCTTTAATTTAGCAGATAATTGTGAAAATGTTATCAAAATATTTTTGCATGAGTTAATAGTTGATTGTTGTTCAAGAGGCATTTACATCTAGGAGGCAACTCTTTGTGTATGTATTCCCACTAAATGGTTTATGTACTTAGGTACATTTTACTTGGGAAGTATCCATTTAGAAAATAAAGGAACACATTACCTCAATAGCATATGTTGCTCTGACTCCTAAGAGGTTCATGTTAGGCACTCTGCTTTCTGTATGAACTGAGCAACTTTCTCAGTTTCTGGCCTGCATTTTCTCCCATTGGAAAAAGGTAACCAACCTTAACATTGTGGAAAACTGTATTTTCCTGGTAGGGACAAAGGGACCTGCACCTCCTGGATTCTATACTTAGAATGAGGAATCACACATACAACAGTGAAATAAGGGGTGGCCCAGTGTGTTTATGAGTCTTTGTGTCCATATTTTGCTGTGAATACCAGGAGCGTCAAACTCAATTAAAACTTGGTGGTAATTTGTAGGTTGTGAAAAATTTTACTTTTTCTTCTCTCTTTATGCAATTTCTTATCTTATTTTAAAAGTGTCTTTTGTGGCTCCTTAATTTTAAATGTGGGAGTTCATTTTAGAATTATCCATGGAATATGTTATAATTGAATAAATAAAG
>NW_026654329.1:0-9165 GCF_009828535.3 Hylobates moloch
TAGCATGTTTCCTTCCCTCTTTATGCACACTTGCTTCTTCATTTCTACTTCTTTTCACGTGCCCTAGACTTTTCTCTTACTTCAAACTGATAGTGAATTATTTTAGAACTCTCACAAGAGAAAATGTAACTTCGACCTTTTGACTTAGTCATTTATACTCTCAGAGTTTATGATAAAATTGTATTACAGATGTATACAACAAATTATCTAGAAAGATGTTCAACATTGTTTATATTAGTAAAAAATGGAAAACAAGAGGTACAACCATAGGTTTTGAATGTTGGGCAGTTCTATAAAATGGAATACTATGTATCCATTGAAGATGATATTTATAATATTATTTAATGGCATGGAAAGACACCACATGACAAAATTAAATTCCAAATTACTGAGTAGAATATGATCTTACTCTATAAAAAATAAGCATATATATCCCCATGTGTGCATATGCATACATAAAGAAAAATATTAAAAGGCAGATGCAAGATTTAATAGCAGTTTGTTCTTGTGATGGGATTGTGACTTATTTTTATTTCAAGTATTTGGTTTATATGAACTTTCTAAAATGAATATGTATTACTGTTTAAGATAAGAAAGAAATTCTTCAACTGCTAAACATATCTAATGTACTGGATCCCAAGGTCTGGAATTGTGGCTACTTGGAGACTGTAACTCAGCACTCCCGCCTAGTGGGCCCCAGGGTGACTTCATTTCCTGAGGGCCTTTTACATAACCTGGGCTCCCCTTTGATCATCATATTCCATAATGGTTGAGGCCTGAGAATCTCTATGTTGAAGATTTCACAGGTGATTCTGATGAGCAGCCAGTTTTAACACTTCATGTGCTAGTCTTTTCCTGTCTCCTGATCCTCCCGCTCTTCCCTCTTTTCAGATAGAGTGTCTGGATCATTCATCTAAATCTATTAACTAGGAGTAAGTTTGTGGCCACTCAGATTATGGTCTCTTAATACTGCTTTTAACTAAAAAAGACAAGGAATTATTGAAGAATAGAATATTTTAGGCCTGGGACTAATCATATGCCAGATGAACCTTGAGTATCTTGTGTGGCTGTCTTATTTGAAAGCTAGCAGAGATTATGAAATCAGAAGGGACATACTTGAAGGACACAGGGTCTAACAAAGATTCAGTGTCCCAAGATGGAATAATCCAAGATGAAAACAAGTATAGTCTAAGACAACAAAGTTATTGAAGACTTAACAATTCATAATTTTGCTGAAAAAACAAATACATTAGAAACTCCTGGAAATAACTAGAGCCCTAAAATCAAACTCAGGAAATTGATAACTAAAAAAAAAATAAGGGTTTATCTAGCTTCTCCTGTAGGAATTCTATTTCAAGGTAACCACATAGCCCTAGTAGTTGAGGAAAATTTTTCTTTACAGAGAAGTTTCAGACAGTAATTGGAGATGCATGGTGAAATTAGATATTCACCATTTTGCAAGTCCTACTTTATTCTGCCAACAGATATAAATAGATGAAACAATTAGATGAAAGTGAATGGGTTGATATAAGTGAAGGGAATCTGGCTGGTGCCATGTGATCAATCTTAGGATTAGTGGAAGTGGGACAACCAGCTAGTTACACATTATTTATAATTGAATCTGGGGGATGGCTACTCATTATACAACTCTGTACTTCTGTGTACTCATCAAAGGAAAAGTTCTTTCTAGCGTGTGTGTGTGTGTGTGTGTGTGTGTGTGTGTGTATGTGTAATAAATGGTAGGATATTAAACCATAGACTATGGGGTTATCTGTTACACTGGATGGAAATCTTTACCAAACAAAAATGTACAAGGTATCTCAGCCTCTGCAAAGTGGTACAGCTCCCTGCCAATAGGAAAACAAGCTCAACGCTGCACCGAAAGGACATCTAGTTGTCTATTTGGCCCATTTCTAAGTTGTGGCTATTTTTTTACACTCCATTTCCCCCCTTATAAATAATCAAAAAGGTTTTCATTTGTTTGTTTTTGAGATGGAGTCTTGCTCTGTTGTTACCCAGGCTGGAGTGCTGTGTTGTGATCTCGGCTCACTGCAACCTCCTCCTCCTGGGCTCAAGCGATTCTCCTGCCTCAGCCTCCGGAGTAGCTGGGACTACAGGCACCTGCAACTATGCCCGGCTAATTTTTGTATTTTTAGGAGAGACGGGATTTCGACCTGTTGGCCAGGCTAGTCTGAAACTCCTGACTTCAAGGTGATCTGTCGGCCTCGGCCTTCCAAAGTGCTGGGATTACAGGCATGAAACACTGCACCTAGCCCACAAAGGTTTTGTTTTGTTTTGTTTTGTTTTAATCACAGAAAAATGCTATTTTCATCCAGATGAAACATGGCCTCATTTTTTACATAGTTCCAATGAGACTGTTAATTAACCAGATAGGCCTGCTTGAGTTTGCTTTACAAATCTATAGCCATGTAATTTGACCCAGATAATTAATTCTGCCTGAAAATTTTTTTAAAGGAATCATAGATTTGACTTTTAAAAGCCTTTATTATTTGCTTTTCTTTCTCAAAGCTCGGGAAACAATTCCAAGACATTCTCTCCACCATATTTTGCCTGCACTGTATATATAAATTGGGATGAATTCCTTTCTTCTTAAGTTCTCAGGAACAGGACTCTAATAGCCAGGTAGTAAACCTGATTTGTCCACTGGGCTTCGTAGGCACTAGCTACGTGTCTCGTCAGTTTTCCGGACTAGCGTGCCGCTGTATCTGATGAAGTGAGATTTAATCTCAAATATAATTCTCCATGTGTATCCTTTGTTGCACAATCAATTTGTTCAATTGTATCCTGGTAAGATGAGAACAAATCCTAATTGAACCTATGTTAATAACTATGTTCTCATGAAAAAGTAAGGAGAATCAGTAAAAGTATTTCTTTCTGCCTTTCAAAGGATGCTAAAAATCAGATACTACTTACAATTTTTTAAATTTTATATGCAAAAGCAGCTGGTGGCTCACGCCTGTAATCCCAGCACTTTGGGAGGCCAAGGCGGGAGGATCACGAGGTCAAGAGATCGAGACCATCCTGGCCAACATGGTGAAACCTCGTCTCTACTAAAAATGCAAAAATTAGCTGGGTGTGGTGGTAGTGGGCACCTGTAGTCCCAGGTACTCGGGAGGCTGAGGCAGGAGAATCTCTTGAACCTGGGAGGTGAAGGTTGCAGTGAGCCAAGATCATGCCACTGCACTCCAGCATGGTGACAGAGCAAGACTCTGTCTTTAAAAAAATAAAATTATATACAAAAGCAATAGTGTATTATATTCAAGGTGATATTTATGAAGAAGAAAGAGATCTTCATATATCCATAAAAATAGATATTAAATGCAATACTAAAAACATTCAAAATAAGTAGCCATAATTTAACTCATCAGTTCATTTGTTCTTGTGTAATTAATTGCTATTTTTTGGATCTTGGATTAGGTGCTAGTTTCATGAAGAACATCTATTTCCAGACTAAAATAAGTCCTGGAAATTCTGATTCATTCCCTGGTACAGTCTGAAAGTTGTTGAGCTGATGTCAGCTCTAACGCCAGTAACCAAGAGTCTATTCTTTGAAGTATCAGTAGTTCAGAGTATCTGGTACACTCCTTTCTGAGAAGTCTGGAAACAGGAGTATATGCTGAAGATACAACCCCAGGCCTGTGGTTTATAGCACAGTTCACAGGCAAGCATCAGATGGAGACAGAAACCAGTTTGATACTAAGAAAAAGCTGGATTAATTATTACAATGACCAACAATATCAGAATGACGAGTGTAAAATTTCCCTTTGTGGCACAGTGCATAACTATTTTATAAGAGTTTGATCAATGTTTCTCTGGAGAGTAAGAACATATAACGGACAGCATGGGCTCTGATGACTCTCCTTGGTCTTCCCATAAAATGTTCAATTAGTAACAGATTTCTGTGCATAACATTTCATGTACACAAACTGAACCCAGGGAAGGCTGAGCATCCTTCTGATTTGACAGCTCATTCCATAGCTCTTCTGTAGTGGGGAGGCGATTAAGAAATACAAAGCCCTTGAAACAAACCTAAGGCTTTCCAGCTCCTCTCTCCAGGGAGCCTGTGGGAAATTTTAAAGCCAGTTTTAAGTATAAAGTATATTCTTGAATTTTTATAGTCTATATTTTTAAATTTTAGATCTGGTCGTAGGGCTGGGGGGAAATTAAAGTAGTTGTCAGAGTAGACTTGGTCATTTGGCTATAATAAAATGCTTGGTGCCTCAAGACAAATATTTAATTATCCATTTAATCAAATTGACAAGTATTCAAAAATGATTGTTGGTAAATGTAATATGATTGCAGGGAATCTTGGTTCATTCACAAGTGAGGAAACTTTGCCTTTCATAATTTTATATTTTTATTTATCTAACCCTATGCTAGAATCAACACAAAGCAGAGATTATTCTGGTGGGTTATAAAATCTCTACTTCCTGGTCATGTCACACAAAAGGGAAAAATAGTATTTTTACTATGCCTTGGTAAGAATTCTAAGATGGATTTATTAATTCAACCAAGAAAAAGACTACTTTTAATTTTGCATTAATGCATTGGAAATATAGGTTTTATGAGATCATTTTCCCCCTTAATTTATCTCACAAATAAGCCAATCAAAATTAGGTGAATTTTAATACATTTTATAGCTTCTTTTCAGATGTAGGTGTTATAAACAAAAGCAATTAAAATTCACTTCCCTCAAATTTTCCACAACTCCCTGTGTTCTCTCAAGTTTCATCTTTCATGGTGTCATTTCATATACTGGTACAAACCAACACTTTGCTTTAGGGAAAAATATCCTATTCTTTTCATTCTTGAAAAAGAAAGCTCATTCCATTACTTTGGATAAATAGTTGTATTTTTCTGTTACTATTTCTTCTATTTAAGTCTTAACCACCCAATCCAATTATAACTTGTAATCAAAATAAGAACTTTGATTTCACAAAGAAACTGGAAAGCCATAATAGAGAGCTCCCTGTCAAACACAAACATTTTAGCAGACTAGCAAAGCTATAAGTATATATGGTACAATTTTTAGAGCTACAGGCTCCTAAAGTAGCAAAACTAAAACAATTATCATGACTCAAAAGTATAGCCATTCTATAGTATGTATAACTAAACGGCCAAAAATATGTAAACTAAATATTATATCTGTTTATCATTGCTTTTGTTTTCAGCCTTAATACAAATTATCTAGCTGTCTGAAGATCAATCCATGTTTGCAAGTTATATATAAAGATATAAGAAACTACTACAGAAAAATTTGCCAGAATTATAATTCTATTTAGTCAGATAAAAATGTATACTTTTCAAAAAACTTTAAAATTATGTGAGTGTAATGCGAGATTATGTGATTGAAAAATAGTTTGAGAAGTACGAGAAGTTCGGATTAAGTACGCTCTTCCTGGGAAACCAAACCCCAACCTGATAAAATGTAAAATAGAAACCTTATCACATATTTAACACTGAAAAATGAGAGAAAAGTTTTTTCTTTCTTAAACCCAAATTATTAAAACTGTTCCATTGTCCAAAGATTCACCATATGTATGTGATTGGATTTCTGAGCTAGCAGTTTCTATAAGAGGAAATTCTTCCCTAAAAGTCTAGAACACTTGAAGTATTCAGAGTTTGCTTTCTTTATTTTCTGTGAGTTTTGGCGGTATTCCATTTGTAGATGTCATTATTTATTTTTCTTCAACAACCAAAATCTATTTTTCATGGTTATGGAGGGCAAATGTCCAAGATCAAGGTGTCATAGGTTTGCTTTCTTTCTAGGCATCTCTCTTTGGTGTACAGATGGCCGTCTTCTCCCTGTTTCCTCTCATGGGGTTTCCTCTACGTGCCCATGTGTCTGTTGTGTAAATTTCCTCTTCCCGTAAGGACAGTAGTCAGATTGCATGAGGGCTCAACCTAAAGACCTCATTGTAATTAATCAAATACAGTTGGATTAGAAGATACTGGGGGTTAGAGCTTCAACATAGGAATTTTGACATAATTCAGCCTGCAACAAGCAAGGAAACATTTCACACAATGGAGGCAACAGCTTTTGTGAATTACAGATACGTAGACACAAAGCCATGTAGAGAATTTATAGCTTCAGTCCTACAACTTCAGTCATACGTCAAAAGAAGATACAGAATCACAAAAACGTACTAGTCCAGACCTCAAAGAGCTGTTTTCCCCCCCAGTGGGCATAAAATTTTTAATTGATCTGAGGTCACCAAGAGACAAGCAAACACAAGTGATTTACACATATTCTCTGTTGTCTGTTATTCAACAAAGAATAAAGCTCTGTCATCCAGGTCCAGAGATCGCCAGTCAGAGCAATTCCCAATCACTGTGGCCACCAAAGGGAAATAGATTATTGTGAGTCTGTGCTCCAAGCAAAACCAAACACACAAATTCAGAAAAGAGAAAGGGGAAAAAGTGGAGAACCCCGGTTGCAGATTTCAAGATCTGTCTGACTTCAGGAACTATTCCTTGGCATATTAGTCCATGAAGTGAACTTCCTGGAAATAAAGGTTATTTGGTCCATTTGAGCGTGACCTCTAAAACCATTAAATTATAATTTTCAGTAAGGTAAAATAGCTGTTTTGCAGTGTTTGGAGCTACTCAATGAGAAACTTTATATAATAATTTGAATTTGAATTTGTCAAGAAGTTCTGTAATCCTTTTATATATTTTTAAACACAATTTTGTGAACTTGGGTTTCCAACCTATCTTAGACCCATTTCTAAAACTTTTTTTCCCCCTGTCAAATTAGTTCCAGGTGAGGAAAGAGTATATTGTGTGTCTCCATCTCTGTACTTTAATACAGAATAAGATTGAGTGTGCCCAGCCCTAGACCGCAACCTGGCTTCTTACTCATCACTTCCCTGGGAATTGCATCAAAATGCAATCAGTGATCCATTCAAAATGGCCTCTTGAATTTAAGGTACACTCATATTGTAGAATATTAATATTCGTAACCACTTAGCTACTGAACCAGACAAAACAGGATGACAAATCTAACAATGCAGTTACCGTTGTTTACATTCTGCTTGTTAGGTTGCATTAAAAAATCGGATGCCAAATGTATACCAAGTGTTTCCTAAAGAGCAACTGTTTTTCCTCAGTGTTTCTATGGTTTCCAATAATTGGTCCAAAGGGAGCTATCTGGTTTTATGTGTTTTTACTCAGCTGTTTGACAGTTGTTACCCATAACTGCAAATTATTGATAGATTGATGGCACCATATATTCGTGAATTACATCCACAGTCCTTCATGATTGGAAGGAATCAGTAGTTCTGGAAAAGATGGAAACAAAACATTTCTCTAAGGAATAATATCTAATTTGCATTGAATAATTAGCTCATCATCTTTCTTTTCCCTAAGAACTCACTGAGATGTGGGATTTGAGGCTAGTCAAAAATCTCCATATCCTCCTTATAGACACAATGAGGTTACACTAAAATATGCATATTAATGTTTGCATTCTTTGTAGATCTTCAGCAAACTTATCTTTGAAAGTCTTTGAAGATGGTAGCTAATTTAAACAAACTGGGTACTATGTACTAGAAACCTCTATTAAACACGTATTAAATGTACCTGTTATACTTCACACTGACGGATAAAATTTCAATGACTTTTTTTTTTTTCAAATGATCAACCTGTGTTAAAACCAAGTTTTAATACGTTTATACTTGAAGCATTTTTATGTGTGTGATGTTAAGCTTGGAACAATATTCCCCTTTTTCTCTTTTGTTAACTAGGAGAGCATGCTGAAGAGCTGTCATTGACAAGTCCTTGAATGTACTTTGATGGCTTCTTATTAACCCTTGGAGTCTGTGACTGCTATACAACTTCTTAGTTCTAAATGCAAAAATTTTTATCCCCTCATGACCTTCCAGCAACAGCAGAATGTGATTTTGTAAGACATTAGCATAATGGAACCTTTTCAATAAAATGATAAATTGAGCCCATCTCAAGAAAACAGAACACACACTGGTAATTTATTGCGGTCATTGCCATGTGGAGGACCCCGTTCATATCATATGCTTTTAGCTCTGATGAGAACAGTGCTGTTCTTCAGATCCTACAAGTCTGCAAGATTGGCTGAGAAATGTTTTTTTTTTTCTAATGGAACCAACAGCTCTTTGGGGAATAGGCATCATTACATGACATAATTATTTCACAAACATGTCTAATTATTCTATTGTTTTCAAGGCTCTTTCATGTAAATGTAAGTGTTGAATATAATTCCAGAAGGTACAGACACGTTTGTCCTTACCATGAAGATGCAGTTTTCTACAGTAATAAGGTTGATCGCCATTTTGCAACAAAAGGCGAAAATGCAGTCCAGAAACTAAGTCTGTTGGTGGCGAAGGGGAGCTGCCTCTCTGTAGGTGTAAAGCCTGCAACAGGTGAGGGTAGACATGAGTCATTTTTGTCCAGATGTAACTCAAAGTTGTTTCACTGCCAGACGTTGATGGCATTCGTTGCTGTGAGTAGTTTCCTTTAATTTAGCAGATAATTGTGAAAATGTTATCAAAATATTTTTGCATGAGTTAGTAGTTGATTGTTGTTCAAGAGGCATTTACATCTAGGAGGCAACTCTTTGTGTATGTATTCCCACTAAATGGTTTATGTACTTAGGTACATTTTACTTGGGAAGTATCCATTTAGAAAATAAAGGAACACGTTACCTCAATAGCATATGTTGCTCTGACTCCTAAGAGGTTCACGTTAGGCACTCTGCTTTCTGTATGAACTGAGCAACTTTCTCAGTTTCTGGCCTGCATTTTCTCCCATTGGAAAAAGGTAACCAACCTTAACATTGTGGAAAACTGTATTTTCCTGGTAGGGACAAAGGGACCTGCACCTCCTGGATTCTATACTTAGAATGAGGAATCACACATACAACAGTGAAATGAGGGGTGGCCCAGTGTGTTTATGAGTCTTTGTGTCCATATTTTGCTGTGAATACCAGGAGCGTCAAACTCAATTAAAACTTGGTGGTAATTTGTAGGTTGTGAAAAATTTTACTTTTTCTTCTCTCTTTATGCAATTTCTTATCTTATTTTAAAAGTGTCTTTTGTGGCTCCTTAATTTTAAATGTGGGAGTTCATTTTAGAATTATCCATGGAATATGTTATAATTGAATAAATAAAG
>NW_026654330.1:0-9163 GCF_009828535.3 Hylobates moloch
GAGCCAGGTGCGGGACACAATCTCCTAGTGTGCCGTTTTCCAGGCCCGTTGGAAAAGCGCAGTATTAGGATGGGACTGACCCGATACTCCAGGTGCCGTCTGTTTCCCCTTTCTTTGACTAGGAAAGGGAACTCCCTGACCCCTTGCACTTCCCGAGTGAGGCAATGCCTCGCCCTGCTTCGGCTCGCGCACAGTGCGCTTCACCGTCTGTCCTGCACCCACTGTTAGGCACTCCCTAGTGAGATGAAACCGGTACCTCAAGCAGAAATGCAGAAATCACCCGTCTTCTGTGTCGCTGGGGCTGGGAGCTGGAGACCGGAGCTGTTCCTATTCGGCCATCTTGGCTCCACCAAATTACTAACATTTCTATGTGCCAACAGTGAACAATTAAAAAAGAAATCAGAAAATTGATCCCACTTAGAATAGCCACAATTAAAATTAAATACCTAGGAATTTACCAAAGAAGTGAAAGATCTCTGTAATTGAAACTATAAAACACTGGTGCAAGAAATTGAAGAGGACACCCCAAAATGGAGAGATATTTCACGTTCGTGGATTAGAAGAATTAATATTGTTAAAATATCCATACTACCTAAAGCAATCTTTAGATTCAGTGCAGTCCCTATCAAAATTCCAATGACATTCTTCACAGAAATATTTTAAAAATCCTAAACTGTATATAGAACCACAAAGACCCAGAATAGCCAAAGTTATCCTAAGCAAAATGAACAAAACTGGAAGAATCACGTTTACCTGACTTCAAATTATACTACAGAGCTATAGTAACCAAAACTGCATTGTACTGGCATAAAAACGGACACAGAGACCAATGGGACAGAATTGGGAACCCATAAACAAATGCACACACCTACAGTGTTTTCACAAAGCTTCCAGGAACATACACTGGGGAAACTGAGTCTCTTCAGTAAATGATGCAGAGAAAACTAGATAGCCATATGCAGAAGAATGAAATTAGACCCCTGTCTCACTATATACCAAAATGAAATCAAAATGGATTAAATACTTAAATCTAAGACCTCAAACTATGAAAGTACTGCAAGAAAACATTGGGGAAACCCTTCAAGACATTGGTCTTGGCAAAGATTTCTTTAGTAATACCCCACAAGCAAGGCAGCCAAAGCAAAAATGGACAAATGGGATCACATCAAGTCATAAAGCTTCTGTACAGCAAAGGAAATGGTCAACAAAGTGAAGAAACAATGTACAGAATGGGAGAAAACCTTTGCAAACTACCCATCTAACAAGGGATTAATAACTAGAATATATAAATAGCTCAAGCAACTCTACTGGAAAAAATGTAATCTGATCTTAAAATGGGCGGAAGATTCGAATAGACGTTTCTCAAAAAAAGACGTACAAATAAATGGCAAACAGGTGTATGAAAAGGTGCCCAACATCATTGATTATCAGGGAAATGCAAATCAAAACTACGATGAGATATCATCACACCCCAATTAAAATGGCTTTTATCCAAAAGACAGGCAGTAAATGCTAGCAAGGATGTGGAGAAAAGGGAACCCTAGTATGCTGTTGGTATGAGGGTTTTAGTTTTAGGTTTTTTTTTTTTTTTTTTTGAGATGGAGTCTCACTGGGTTGCCCACGCTGGAGCGCGATGGCGTGATCTCGGCTCACTGCAACCTCCGCCTCCCAGGTTCAAGCGATTCTCCTGCCTCAGCTTCCCAAGTAGCTGGGATCACAGGCACCTGCCACCATGCCCAGCTAATTTTTTTTGTATTTTTAGTAGAGACAGCGTTTCACCACCCTGGCCAGGCTGGTCTCAAACTCCCAACCTCAGGCTGTCTCCCCGCCTCGGCCTCCCAAAGTGCCAGGATTACAGGTATGAGCCACAATGCCCAGCCAGGTTTTAGTTTTTTGAGGAAAAAACTACATAGAGCTACCATGTGATCCAGCAATCCCACTGCTCGGTATGTAAACAAAAGAAAAGAAATCAGTGTATCGGAGAGATAGCTGTACTTCCATGTTTGTTGCAGCACTATTCACAATAGCCAAGATTTGAAAGCAACCAAAGTGTTCATCAACAGATGAATAGACTAAAAAATATATATGGTACTTATACACAATGGAATATATTCAGCCATGAAAAAGAATGAGATCCTGTCATTTGCAACAACATGGATGGAACTGGAGATCATTATGTTAAGTGAAATAAGCCAGGCACAGAAAGATAAACATCTCATGTTCTTATTTATTTGTAGGTTCTAAAAATTGGAGCAATTGAACCCATGGAGACAGAGAAGAGGGTGGTTTACCAGAGGCTGGGATAGGTAGTGGTGGTGGGTGTTGGGGGGAGGTGTGAATGGCTAATGAGTATGAAAAAATAGTTTGAATGAATAAGGCCTAATACGTGATAGCACAACCGGGTGACTATAGTTCATTTAATTATACATTCAAAAATAACTAAAAGAGTATAATTGAATTGTTTGTAACACAAAGGATAGATACCTGAGGGGACGGGAACCCCATTTTTCAAGTGATCATTACATAGTACATGCCTGTATGAAAACATCTCATGTACCCCATAAATATATATACCTACTATGTACCCACTAATATTAAAAGTAAGTGAGCCTCTGCCCATTTTCCAATTGCTGTTGCTCCTGGACTAATCAACCTTGCTGATCCCTTCAGCGTTCTGGGTGGGGTGAGAGGAAGATCAGCATCCCACATGGGGAGTGAAGCTAGGTGCTTACTACACTCTTACTTTTCATCGTAGGAGAGTACACAGGCCAAGGAGGTCTTTGTTGGCACTGAACTGTGCTGCCTCAGAGGAGGGGTAATGTGGGTAAAGTGAAATGTTTTACCTTCTTCAATGTGTCTATTCTCAGATTTTGTGTGTATGTACACTCCAGTGTAGTAGTGGAGTCTTTCCACTGGACTCCTGGATTCCCACAAAGGTACTTTTATCCATGAGTCGTTGTCAAAATCGGTGTTTCAGTGGGGTAGACGAGGGATAAAAACTCCTATTCTGCAGTTTTACTCATGTTACGTGCCTTCCTGTTATAACACATTGGCTATAACTCAGTTAGGTACCTGTACTTAGTTACAGATAAAGCTGAGAAATGTAGATTTTATTTTGTACAACCTTGTGTCTAGTTAGAATTCAGGAGTTTGCTAGAAAGAAAAAGGAGAATGGATATTGGAGTAAAACTACCAGCTTCTGTCATACATTAATAAAACATTATTAATGTTATTTTATTTAAGTTTTTTGTGCGTTACTTTTTGTTTTCTTTTTTTCACTTTATTTTCTATTTTTATTTTTATTTTTCTCTTTTCTTTTTTTAATTTTTTTATTATTATACTTTAGGTTTTAGGGTACATGCGCACAATGTGCAGGTTTGTTACATATGTATCCATGTGCCATGTTGTTTTGCTGCACCCATTAACTCGTCATTTAGCATTACGTATATCTCCTAATGCTGTCCCTCCCCCTCCCCCACCCCACAACAGTCCCCGGAGTGTGGTGTTCCCCTTCCTGTGTCCATGAGTTCTCATTGTTCAATTCCCACCTATGAGTGAGAACATGTGGTGTTTGGTTTTTTGTCCTTGCGATAGTTTACTAAGAATGATGTTTTCCAGTTTCATCCATGTCCCTACAAAGGATATGAACTCATCATTTTTTTATGGCTGCATAGTATTCCATGGTGTATATGTGCCACATTTTCTTAATCCAGTCTATCGTTGTTGGACATTTGGGTTGGTTCCAATTCTTTGCTATTGTGAATAGTGCCGCAATAAACATACGTGTGCATGTGTCTTTATAGCAGCATGATTTACAGTCCGTTGGGTATATACCCAGTAATGGGATGGCTGGGTCAAATGGTATTTCTAGTTCGAGATCCCTGAGGAATCGCCACACTGACTTCCACAATGGTTGAACTAGTTTACAGTCCCACCAACAGTGTAAAAGTGTTCCTATTTCTCCACATCCTCTCCAGCACCTGTTATTTCCTGATTTTTTAATGATGGCCATTCTAACTGGTGTGAGATGGTACCTCACTGTGGTTTTGATTTGCATTTCTCTGATGGCCAGTGATGATGAGCATTTTTTCATGTGTTTTTTGGCTGCATAAATGTTTTCTTTTGAGAAGTGTCTGTTCATGTCCTTCGCCCACTTTTTGATGGGGTTGTTTGTTTTTTTCTCGTAAATTTGTTTGAGTTCTTTGTAGATTCTGGATATTAGCCCTTTGTCAGATAAGTAGGTTGCAAAAATTTTCTCCCATTCTGTAGGTTGCCTGTTCACTCTGGTGGTAGTTTCTTTTGCTGTGCAGAAGCTCCTTAGTTTAATTAGATCCCATTTGTCAATTTTGGCTTTTGTTGCCATTGCTTTTGGTGTTTTAGACATGAAGTCCTTGCCCACACCTATGTCCTGAATGGTATTGCCTAGGTTTTCTTGTAGGATTTTAATGGTTTTAGGTCTAACATTTAAGTCTTGAATCCATCTTGAATTAATTTTTGTATAAGGTATAAGGAAGGGATCCAGTTTCAGCTTTCTACATATGGCTAGCCAGTTTTCCCAGCACCATTTATTAAATAGGGAATCCTTTCCCCATTTCTTGTTTTTGTCAGGTTTGTCAAAGATCAGATAGTTGTAGCTATGCGGCATCATTTCTGAGGGCTCTGTTCTGTTCCATTGATCTATGTCTCTGTTGTGGTACCAGTACCATGCTGTTTTGGTTACTGTAGCCTTGTAGTATAGTTTGAAGTCATGTAGCGTGATGCCTCCAGCTTTGTTCTTTTGGCTTAGGATTGACTTGGCGATGCGGGCTCTTTTTTGGTTCCATATGAACTTTAAAGTAGTTTTTTCCAATTCTGTGAAGAAAGTCATTGGTAGCTTGATGGGGATGGCATTGAATCTATAAATTACCTTGGGCAGTATGGCCATTTTCACGATATTGATTCTTCCAACCCATGAGCATGGAATGTTCTTCCATTTGTTTGTATCCTCTTTTATTTCATTGAGCAGTGGTTTGTAGTTCTCCTTGAAGAGGTCCTTCACATCCCTTGTAAGTTGGATTCCTAGGTATTTTATTCTCTTTGAAGCAATTGTGAATGGGAGTTCACTCATGATTTGGCTCTCTGTTTGTCTGTTATTGGTGTACAAGAATGCTTGTGATTTTTGTACATTAATTTTGTATCCTGAGACTTTGCTGAAGTTGCTAATCAGCTTAAGGAGATTTTGGGCTGAGACAATGGGGTTTTCTAGATATACAATCATGTCATCTGCAAACAGGGACAATTTGACTTCCTCTTTTCCTAATTGAATACCCTTTATTTCCTTCTCCTGCCTGATTGCTCTGGCCAGAACTTCCAGCACTATGTTGAATAGGAGCGGTGAGAGAGGGCATCCCTGTCTTGTGCCAGTTTTCAGAGGGAATGCTTCCAGTTTTTGCCCATTCAGTATGATATTGGCTGTGGGTTTGTCATAGATAGCTCTTATTATTTTGAGATACGTCCCATCAATACCTAATTTATTGAGAGTTTTTAGCATGAAGGGTTGTTGAATTTTGTCAAAGGCCTTTTCTGCATCTATTGAGATAATCATGTGGTTTTTGTCTTTGGTTCTGTTTATATGCTGGATTACATTTATTGATTTGCGTATGTTGAACCAGCCTTGCATCCCAGGGATGAAGCCCACTTGATCATGGTGTATAAGCTTTTTGATGTGCTGCTGGATTCGGTTTGCCAGTATTTTATTGAGGATTTTTGCATCAATGTTCATCAAGGATATTGGTCTGAAATTCTCTTTTTTGGTTATGTCTCTGGCAGGCTTTGGTGTCAGGACGATGCTGGCTTCATAAAATGTGTTCCCTCTTTTTCTATCGATTGGAATAGTTTCAGAAGGAATGGTACCAGTTCCTCCTTGTACCTCTGGTAGAATTCGGCTGTGAATCCATCAGGTCCTGGACTCTTTTTGGTTGGTAAGCTATTGATTATTGCCACAATTTCAGAACCTGTTATTGGTCTATTCAGAGATTCAACTTCTTCCTGGTTTAGTCTTGGGAGGGTGTATTTGTCGAGGAATTTATCCATTTCTTCTAGATTTTCTAGTTTATTTGCATAGAGGTGTTTGTAGTATTCTCTGATGGTAGATTGTATTTCTGTGGGATTGGTGGTGATATCCCCTTTTTCGTTTTTTATTGGATCTATTTGATTCTTCTCTCTTTTCTTCTTTATTAGTCTTGCTAGCGGTCCATCAATTTTGTTGATCTTTTCAAAAAACCAGCTCCTGGATTCATTAATTTTTTGAAGGGTTTTTTGTGTCTCTATTTCCTTCAGTTCTGCTCTGATTTTAGTTATTTCTAGCCTTCTGCTAGCTTTTGAATGTGTTTGCTCTTGCTTTTCTAGTTCTTTTAATTGTGATGTTAGGGTGTCAATTTTGGATCTTTCCTGCTTTCTCTTGTGGGCATTTAGTGCTATAAATTTCCCTCTACACACTGCTTTGAACGTGTCCCAGAGATTCTGGTATGTTGTATCTTCGTTCTCGTTGGTTTCAAAGAACATCTTTATTTCTGCCTTCATTTTATTATGTACCCAATAGTCATTCAGGAGCAGGTTGTTCGGTTTCCATGTAGTTGAGCGGTTTTGAGTGAGTTTCTTAATCCTGAGTTCTCGTTTGATTGCACTGTGGTCTGAGAGACAGTTTGTTATAATTTCTGTTCTTTTACATTTGCTGAGGAGAGCTTTACTTCCAACTATGTGGTCAATTTTGGAATAGGTGTGGTGTGGTACTTAAAAAAATGTATATTCTGTTGATTTGGGGTGGAGATTTCTGTAGCTGTCTATTAGGTCCATTTTGTGCAGAGCTGAGTTCAATTCCTGGATATCCTTGTTAACTTTCTGTCTCGTTGATCTGTCTAATGTTGACAGTGGGGTTTTAAAATCTCCCATTATTATTTTGTGGGAGTTTAAGTCCCTTTGTAGGTCACTGAGGACTTGCTTTATGAATCTGGATGCCCCTGTGTTGGGTGCATATATATTTAGGATAGTTAGCTCTTCTTGTTGAATTGATCCCTTTACCATTATGTAATGGCCTTCTTTGTCTCTTTTGATCTTTGTTGGTTTAAAGTCTATTTTATCAGAGACTAGGATTGCAACCCCTGCCTTTTTTTGTTTTCCAGTTGCTTGATAGATCTTCCTCCATCCCTTTATTTTGAGTCTATGTGTGTCTCTGCACGTGAGATGGGTTTCCTGAATACAGCACACTGATGGGTCCTGACTCCTTATCCAGTTTGCCAGTCTGTGTCTTTTGATTGGAGCATTTAGCCCATTTACATTTAACGTTAATATTGTTATGTGTGAATCTGATCCTGTCATTATGATGTTAGTTGGTTATTTTGCTTGTTAGTTGATGCAGTTTCTTCCTAGCTTCAATGGTCTTTACAATTTGGCATGTTTTTGCAGGGGCTGGTACCGGTTGTTCCTTTCCATGTTTACTGCTTCCTTCAGGAGCTCTTTTAGGGCAGGCCTGGTGGTGACACAATCACTCAGCGTTTGCTTGTCTGTAAAGTATTTTATTTCTCCTTCACTTATGAAGCTTAGTTTGGCTGGATAGGAAATTCTGGGTTGAAAATTCTTTTCTTTAAGAATGTTGAATATCGGCCCCCACTCTCTTCTGGCTTGTAGAGTTTCTGCTGAGAGATCAGCTGTTAGCCTGATGGGCTTCCCTTTGTGGGTAACCCGACCTTTCTCTCTGGCTGCCCTTAACATTTTTTCCTTCATTTCAACTTTGGTGAATCTGACAATTATGTGTCTTGGAGTTGCTCTTCTCGAGGAGTATCTTTGTGGCGTTCTCTGTATTTCCTGAATCTGAATGCTGGCCTGCCTTGCTAGATTGGGGAAGTTCTCCTGGATAGTATCTTGCAGAGTGTTTTCCAACTTGGTTCCATTCTCCCGGTCATTTTCAGGTACACCAATCAGACGTAGGTTTGGTCTTTTCACATAGTCCCAAATTTCTTGGAGGCTTTGTTCATTTCTTTTTATTCTTTTTTCTCTAAACTTCCCTTCTCACTTCATTTCATTCATTTCATCTTCCATCAGTGATACCCTTTCTTCCAGTTGATCGCATCTGCTACTGAGGCTTCTGCAATCTTCGCGTAGTTCTCGATACTTGGCTTTCAGCTCCATCCGCTCCTTTACGCCCTTCTCTCCATTGGTTATTCTAGTTATCCATTCGTCTAATTTTTTTTCAAAGTTTTTAACGTCTTTGCTATTGTTTTGAATTTCCTCCCGTAGCTCGGAGTAGTTTGATCGTCTGAAGCCTTCTTCTCTCAACTCGTCAAAGTCATCCTCCATCCAGCTTTGTTCCATTGCTGGTGAGGAACTGCGTTCCTTTGGAGGAGGAGAGGTGCTCTGCTTTTTAGAGTTTCCAGTTTTTCTGCTCTGTTTTTTCCCCATCTTTGTGGTTTTATCTACTTTTGGTCTTTGATAATGGTGATGTACAGATGGGTTTTTGGTGTGGATGTCCTTTCTGTTTGTTAGTTTTCCTTCTACCAGACAGGACCCTCAGCTGCAGGTCTGTTGGAGTTTACTAGAGGTCCACTCCAGACCCTGTTTGGCTGGGTGTCAGCAGCGGTGGCTGCAGAACAGCGGATTTTCGTGAGACCACAAATTCAGCTGTCTGATAGTTCCTCTGAAAGTTTTGTCTCAGAGGAGTACCCGGCCGAGTGAGGTGTCAGTCTGTCCCTACTGGGGGGTGCCTCCCAGTTAGGCTGCTCTGGGGTGAGCGACCCACTTTAGGAGGCAGTCTGTCCGTTCTCAGATCTCCAGCTGCGTGCTGGGAGAACCACTACTCTCTTCAAAGCTGTCAGTCAGACAGGGACATTTAAGTCTGCGGAGATTCCTGCTGAATTTTTGTTTGTCTGTGCCCTGCCCCCAGAGGTGGAGCCTACAGAGGCAGGCAGGCCTCCTTGAGCTGTGGTGGGCTCCACCCAGTTCGAGCTTCCTGGCTGCTTTGTTTACCTAAGCAAGCCTGGGCAATGGCGGGCGCCCCTCCCCCAGCCTCGCTGCCGCCTTGCAGCTTGATCTCAGACTGCTGTGCTAGCAATCAGCGAGACTCCGTGGGCATAGGACCCTCCGAGCCAGGTGCGGGACACAATCTCCTAGTGTGCCGTTTTCCAGGCCC
>NW_026654331.1:0-4117 GCF_009828535.3 Hylobates moloch
GAGCTACGGGAGGAAATTCAAAACAATAGCAAAGAAGTTAAAAACTTTGAAAAAAAATTAGAAGAATGGATAACTAGAATAACCAATGGAGAGAAGGGCTTAAAGGAGCTGATGGAGCTGAAAGCCAAGTTTCGAGAACTACGCGAAGATTGCAGAAGCCTCAGTAGCAGATGCGATCAACTGGAAGAAAGGGTATCACTGATGGAAGATGAAATGAATGAAATGAAGAGAGAAGGGAAGTTTAGAGAAAAAAGAATAAAAAGAAATGAACAAAGCCTCCAAGAAATTTGGGACTATGTGAAAAGACCAAACCTACGTCTGATTGGTGTACCTGAAAATGATGGGGAGAATGGAACCAAGTTGGAAAACACTCTGCAAGATATTATCCAGGAGAACTTCCCCAATCTAGCAAGGCAGGCCAACATTCAGATTCAGGAAATACAGAGAACGCCACAAAGATACTCCTCGAGAAGGGCAACTCCAAGACACATAATTGTCAGATTCACCAAAGTTGAAATGAAGGAAAAAATGTTAAGGGCAGCCAGAGAGAAAGGTCGGGTTACCCACAAAGGGAAGCCCATCAGACTAACAGCTGATCTCTCAGCAGAAACTCTACAAGCCAGAAGAGAGTGGGGGCCGATATTCAACATTCTTAAAGAAAAGAATTTTCAACCCAGAATTTGCTATCCCGCCAAACTAAGCTTCATAAGTGAAGGAGAAATAAAATACTTTATAGACAAGCAAACGCTGAGTGATTTTGTCACCACCAGGCCTGCCCTAAAAGAGCTCCTGAAGGAAGCACTAAACATGGAAAGGAACAACCGGTTCCAGCCACTGCAAAAACATGCCAAATTGTAAAGACCATCGAGGCTAGGAAGAAACTATAGCAACTAACGAGCAAAATAACCAACTAACATCATAATGACAGGATCAGATTCACACATAACAATATTAACGTTAAATGTAAACGGGCTAAATGCTCCAATCAAAAGACACAGACTGGCAAACTGGATAAGGAGTCAGGACCCATCAGTGTGCTGTATTCAGGAAACCCATCTCACGTGCAGAGACACACATAGACTCAAAATAAAGGGATGGAGGAAGATCTATCAAGCAACTGGAAAACAAAAAAAGGCAGGGGTTGCAATCCTAGTCTCTGATAAAATAGACTTTAAACCAACAAAGATCATAAGAGACAAAGAAGGCCATTACATAATGGTAAAGGGATCAATTCAACAAGAAGAGCTAACTATCCTAAATATATATGCACCCAACACAGGAGCACCCAGATTCATAAAGCAAGTCCTCAGTGACCTACAAAGGGACTTAAACTCCCACACAATAATAATGGGAGATTTTAACACCCCACTGTCAGCATTAGACAGATCAACGAGACAGAAAGTTAACAAGGATATCCAGGAATTGAACTCAGCTCTACATAAAGTGGACCTAATAGACATCTACAGAACTCTCCACCCCAAGTCAACAGAATATACATTTTTTTCAGCACCACACCACACCCATTCCAAAATTGACCACATAGTTGGAAGTAAAGCTCTCCTCAGCAAATGTAAAAGAACAGAAATTATAACAAACTGTCTCTCAGACCACAGTGCAATCAAACTAGAACTCAGGATTAAGAAACTCACTCAAAACCGCTCAACTACATGGAAACTGAACAACCTGCTCCTGAATGACTATTGGGTACATAATGAAATGAAGGCAGAAATAAAGATGTTCTTTGAAACCAACGAGAACAAAGACACAACATACCAGAATCTCTGGGACACATTCAAAGCAGTGTGTAGAGGGAAATTTATAGCACTAAATGCCCACAAGAGAAAGCAGGAAAGATCCAAAATTGACACCCTAACATCACAATTAAAAGAACTAGAAAAGCAAGAGCAAACACATTCAAAAGCTAGCAGAAGGCTACAAATAACTAAAATCAGAGCAGAACTGAAGGAAATAGAGACACAAAAAACCCTTCAAAAAATTAATGAATCCAGGAGCTGGTTTTTTGAAAAGATCAACAAAATTGATGGACCGCTAGCAAGACTAATAAAGAAGAAAAGAGAGAAGAATCAAATAGATGCAATAAAAAACGAAAAAGGGGATATCACCACTGATCCCACAGAAATACAATCTACCATCAGAGAATACTACAAACACCTCTATGCAAATAAGCTAGAAAATCTAGAAGAAATGGATAAATTCCTCGACAAATACACCCTCCCAAGACTAAACCAGGAAGAAGTTGAATCTCTGAATAGACCAATAACAGCTTCTGAAATTGTGGCAATAATCAATAGCTTACCAACCAAAAAGAGTCCAGGACCTGATGGATTCACAGCTGAATTCTACCAGAGGTACAAGGAGGAACTGGTACCATTCCTTCTGAAACTATTCCAATCAATAGAAAAAGAGGGAATCCTCCCTAACACATTTTATGAAGCCAGCATCATCCTGATACCAAAACCTGGCAGAGACATAACCAAAAAAGAGAATTTCAGACCAATATCCTTGATGAACATTGATGCAAAAATCCTCAATAAAATACTGGCAAACCGAATCCAGCAGCACATCAAAAAGCTTATCCACCATGATCAAGTGGGCTTCATCCCTGGGATGCAAGGCTGGTTCAACATACGCAAATCAATAAATGTAATCCAGCATATAAACAGAACCAAAGACAAAAACCACATGATTATCTCAATAGATGCAGAAAAGGCCTTTGACAAAATTCAACATCTCTTCATGCTAAAAACTCTCAATAAATTAGGTATTGATGGGACGTATCTCAAAATAATAAGAGCTATCTATGACAAACCCACAGCCAATATCATACTGAATGGGCAAAAACTGGAAGCATTCCCTCTGAAAACTGGCACAAGACAGGGATGCCCTCTCTCACCGCTCCTTTTCAACATAGTGCTGGAAGTTCTGGCCAGAGCAATCAGGCAGGAGAAGGAAATAAAGGGTATTCAATTAGGAAAAGAGGAAGTCAAATTGTCCCTGTTTGCAGATGACATGATTGTATATCTAGAAAACCCCATTGTCTCAGCCCGAAATCTCCTTAAGCTGATTAGCAACTTCAGCAAAGTCTCAGGATACAAAATTAATGTACAAAAATCACAAGCATTCTTGTACACCAATAACAGACAAACAGAGAGCCAAATCATGAGTGAACTCCCATTCACAATTGCTTCAAAGAGAATAAAATACCTAGGAATCCAACTTACAAGGGATGTGAAGGACCTCTTCAAGGAGAACTACAAACCACTGCTCAATGAAATAAAAGAGGATACAAACAAATGGAAGAACATTCCATGCTCATGGGTTGGAAGAATCAATATCGTGAAAATGGCCATACTGCCCAAGGTCATTTATAGATTCAATGCCATCCCCATCAAGCTACCAATGACTTTCTTCACAGAATTGGAAAAAACTACTTTAAAGTTCATATGGAACCAAAAAAGAGCCCGCATCGCCAAGTCAATCCTAAGCCAAAAGAACAAAGCTGGAGGCATCACGCTACCTGACTTTAAACTATACTACAAGGCTACAGTATCCAAAACAGCATGGTACTGGTACCACAACAGAGACATAGATCAATGGAACAGAACAGAGCCCTCAGAAATGATGCCGCATAGCTACAACTATCTGATCTTTGACAAACCTGACAAAAACAAGAAATGGGGAAAGGATTCCCTATTTAATAAATGGTGCTGGGAAAACTGGCTAGCCATATGTAGAAAGCTGAAACTGGATCCCTTCCTTACACCTTATACAAAAATTAATTCAAGATGGATTAAAGACTTATATGTTAGACCTAAAACCATTAAAATCCTACAAGAAAACCTAGGCAATACCATTCAGGACATAGGCGTGGGCAAGGACTTCATGTCTAAAACACCAAAAGCAATGGCAACAAAAGCCAAAATCGACAAATGGGATCTCATTAAACTAAAGAGCTTCTGCACAGCAAAAGAAACTATCATCAGAGTGAACAGGCAACCTACAGAATGGGAGAAAATTTTTGCAACCTACTCATCTGACAAAGGGCTAATATCCAGAATCTACAATGAACTCAAACAAATTTACAAGAAAAAAACAA
>NW_026654331.1:4217-9162 GCF_009828535.3 Hylobates moloch
TGGAAGTCAGTGTGGCAATTCCTCAGGGATCTAGAACTAGAAATACCATTTGACCCAGCCATCCCATTACTGGGTATATACCCAAAGGACTATAAATCATGCTGCTATAAAGACACATGCACACGTATGTTTATTGCGGCACTATTCACAATAGCAAAGAGTTGGAACCAACCCAAATGTCCAACAACGATAGACTGGATTAAGAAAATGTGGCACATATACACCATGGAATACTATGCAGCCATAAAAAATGATGAGTTCGTGTCCTTTGTAGGGACATGGATGAAACTGGAAAACATCATTCTCAGTAAACTATCGCAAGGACAAAAAACCAAACACCGCATGTTCTCACTCATAGGTGGGAATTGAACAATGAGAACTCATGGACACAGGAAGGGGAACATCACACTCCGGGGACTGTTGTGGGGTGGGGGGAGGGGGGAGGGACAGCATTAGGAGATACACCTAATGCTAAAGGACGAGTTAATGGGTGCAGGAAATCAACATGGCACATGGATACATATGTAACAAACCTGCACATTGTTACATTGTGCACATGTACCCTAAAACCCTAAAGTATAATAAAAAAGAAAAAAAAAAAAAAAAAAAAAAGAAAACCCATTTTCATGACAAGGAAATTGAGACACCAAGAAGTTAATTTGACTTGACCAATGTCTCAGAACTAGAAAGTGGAAGAATAGGGACTCAAACCAGGTCTGTTAAACTCCAAACCCTCTTAAGACTCAAACTGGCAAAGTGAAAATTCTGACAAACTAGGCCCCAGAATTAAAGAAATGGTTGGAGTTAATTGATTTGTAGCCAGCAGTGATAGGAGAGAAGGAGTAGGGCATCTGTTTCTAAATTCAGTCTTCTCCCCTTACTAGTGATATGACCTTGGATGAGCTATTTAACCTGTGCTTCAGTTTCCTCAGTTGAAAAATGAAACTAATAAAAATTACACCTCTTAGTCTTATTGTCAAGATTATCCGAGAAAATCTATTCCACAGAATCTCAGTAAATGTTGCTTGGTTAAGGAAGTTACTCAAAAGGAGGCATAACATAGCATCTAAGTGCATGCCCTCTGACTCATTCTACCAGGTCCAAACCCCAGCTTTCCCAGATAGCATCACCTTGAGCTGGTCTCTTTGGCTCTTGGTAAAATGAAAGCAATAACAGGATTGTTGTGAAAACTCATGGAAGGTCTTAAAACAGTACCTGACATATAGTAAGTATAATATGTATGTTACTATAATTATGGTCAATATGAGTGAAAGTAATAGATTCCTTCAGCATGCTAAGCAGTTGTACCATCACATGCTTGGAGAAGTGGAAGAACACAGGATTGCTGCAGAGATAAAAAAGAAGTTTAGTCTATAGTTTTTACTAAATAGCTCAAGCTAAAAACTTAATAGAGATATAACTATACAGTTATGATTCAGTGGTTGTCAATAGTAAATTATTTATGAAACAGATCAAAGACACTGATTTGATTTTTCTACACATATTGTGTTCCAGGTACTATGCTTGGACTGAAAATGCAAAAATGAATGAGGCAGATTCCTGACCTTGAGAAGCATATTGTCTATGAGAGAAACAAGCATGGAAACAAATCACCCTAATATAGGTACCAAACGCTACATTGAGGTTAAGAGTAAAGTGCTAAGGAAACATGACATCAGATGGTTTTATATTACTTGGTGATATAACCATGAACACAGATTATCACCTTCTCACTATAAACTTACAAAGCAAGATTATTTGAGATCCTTATTGGTGAGTGAGACACCAACTTCCGTATAACTTGTTCCCCAAACATCAAATAGTCAAACAAATTCTAAGTCAATTTGAGGGGGTGATTCCTGGCTAATTTAAAGCCTGAACTAAACAAATGCATGTCTCCTAAATACCCACACCAGGCATGAATCGGCCAGAGTTCCAGAAGTTTCAAGCTGTGATGACAAAGACGTATACTTGGGGTGGGCAAGGAAAGAGCAGGCAAGAACCCCAACAGGGGGTCCTAGATATACTTTCAGAGCTAGCAGGAAATAATGATCAAAGCAACCAAGCTGTAGGTATTCTGGCAAAATTATGGTGGTGATGGTAACTAAATGACATCTCTAATTGCACCATCAACCCCAGAAGTATAGCAAGACTGAACTGGGCTCATAGCTGGGAGAAAGTAGCCATGATGTGCTGGGTTCAGTTCAAGATTAGAAATGGCAGCACCCAACAGAGGCAGTAACACATGATCCTTCCAAGTTGGTGAGAACCAGCCAGGAGCCCAAAGGGTCTCCATCTTCAGGAAGTAGAGCACTTGGTACAGGACAGTTTGTGATACTTCTTTTGAGCGATTTGATTGCTGGTGACCTCTACACTTATTGGTCATGCTGCATATAGGGAGAAACTTCCTAGAGAAATTACCCCAAACCCCTAAATATGAGGTCAAAATGACCAACCCAGGACAACTGTGAAGGCTACTCTATTTCAGGGAGAAATTAGGACTGGCCAGGCCAGTGTGAAAAGGATCAGCAGGGAAGGGGCTATGGAGACTATGAGGTCCAAGTCTCCTGGGCCATTCCTCAGGGTTCCCTAGAGTTCCCCTTGACTTCAGCTTAGCACTTAGTGTTTTCACCCTGAAGAGTCACCTGCTGCACACCTTTCCCCCCAACAGACTATAAGCAAGAACAATGTCATTTTCCTTTATATATTCCAGGTCATTTGGCATAGAAAGGTAGCATGGTAGAGAGGAAAGAACACTATGGAACTGAGCCCTGGCATTGAGCCCTACTTTGTCGGATAGCACAGTGGTTGAAACTAGTCTATGGAGCCAGGTTGCCTAAATTCACATCCTCCCTCTTCTTATTGACTATATGATCTTGGGCAAGTTGTTAGTCACTTTGCACCTCAGGTTTTGCGCATGCCAACTGAGAAGAATAATGCTCTGGGAATTAAGTGAATGTAAGCACTTACAGTAGCGTTACTACTATGGTAGATCATATTATTAGTGTCCACAGCTTAACAAACTAGTACACGTTAATTTGCCCTCTAAGCTTTAATTTTCTCATCTGAAAAAAATGAGGGCATAAGATCCAATCTCACAGGATGGGATATAGGATAAAATTGGACAATGGAAGTCAAAAATATGTAGAATGAAAAATGCAGTCCAAATGTTTGTGTTTCCCATTGTCGTTGCACATAGTAGGCACTGGAATCAGTGAATGCTAAAACATGGAAGCAAAATAGCCATGGAGAGATTGGATCAGATCCCCTTAAGATTCACCATCCTCAGATCTTGCACAGGAAAGTTATTTGTAAATGTGAATGCCAGACAAGTGTTCCTCGTTAGCTATGCATGGCCCTGGAGACCAAGACTGCCATGTGGTAAGATCAAGTGAAGAGACAGACCCTGCCAAGTGCGGTTCTGAGACCATCCATCCCTCTTATGTGCCTGAGAAATGACTCCCCCAGAGGCCTCCTGCACTGCATTGTGCCCTGGCTCCCATCTTGGCCACCTCCATGAAAACCCCTGCCCTCCCTCCAGCAATCCTCCAGTCTTCCCATTCCTAGTTGGCAAGGAAGACAGAGCTCAGCACATTCCACACTCCATCCCCCTAGATCCACCCCAGTGGTGTGATTCTGCCTGACTGCCCCACACAGCAGCTCTAGGAGGGTCAAAAAGGAATGTGCTCAACTTGCCAATGCTGGGGCAAAACCAAAGCCAGCATGTCCTGTCATCCAATGGAGCTTAGTACTCCCGTCATCACCACTACACAGACACAAAGCAGGCCCCAGGAAGAGACTGCACCTTCCCCAGAGCCAAGGTGGCCAGAAAATCACACGATGTTGTAGGTTCTCCTGCAAAAAGCTGGGCCACCAACACTGGAGCCCTGGAAAGCCCTTTCCGAGTGGACGCTTGGCAAATGAGAGGGAAGAAAGAGAACTGGCAGAAAAATAGCATATGACACTGATGTTCCCTGGCTCCACCTAAAACTTAAAAATGACTCATTTAAACTCAAATCTTAGAGATTTGTGGTAAGCTAAAATAATGACAATGAATTGGAAGGCATTCCTTCTCTAGATTTGGAGTGCCTAGAAAGTTTTTGTAAAGAGATTTTGAGCAAGCACTTGGCCTCTCTGAGTTGTGTCATCTGCATAATGGGGATTAAAATACTGATTGTGCATGGGTTCTGTAAAGAGAATGTACAAAAGGAAGCTGGTACATAGGAAGCTTGACTATTAATAAGCCAAGTAGTTTCATCCAGTTCACAGTAGATCTTGATTACTTTTCCTTAGATGCAAGGCTCTTTCATTCAATTACCCCAAATGGCTGAAGGCTATTTGCCTGCGACTGTGCTCATGGCACACCCCAGAGCTGACATTCCCAAGACTCTTTCTGCTGGTGCCTCCATTGGTCTAACCAATTTTTACAGGTGCATTTGGAAATTGATAAATCCGTTGTGATGAACGTGCTGTTCACAGCACTGCGGTCTCATAGTTATTCAAAAACATTGATTCACTCTGTTCCTAACATGGAGTCCTTTAGCCCTTTTTATTTTTCATAAGTAGGATTATGGCCCTTAATTCAAATTCATACTCATTCAGTCATTCATTCACTCATTTACTCAACAAATACTTATTAGGTGCCTACTATGTGTCTGGCACTATGCTAGGAACAAGAGATGGAGTTAGTGATCAAAGCCAGAGACAATTCTTGTTTTGTAGTCCAGTACATGCATTCTCCATAGGGGTAATATTGCCCCAGTGGGAAAAATAAATTCTTGGGGTGGTGGAAAAAACTTTATTCTATTCATATGTCAAACACAGATATGTATAGAGCATACACACACACACACACACACACACACACACACACACACACAGAATTGTATTAGTTTTCTATTGCTGCTGTAACAAGTTACCATAAACTCAGTGGCTTAAAATAACA
>NW_026654332.1:0-9162 GCF_009828535.3 Hylobates moloch
TTTTTTTTTTTCTTTTTGAAATGGAGTCTTGCTCTGTCACCCAGGCTGGAGTGCAATGGTGCGATCTTGGCTCACTGCAACCTCCGCCTCTCGGGTTCAAATGATTCTCCTGCCTCAGCCTCCTGAGTAGCTGGGATTACAGACGCCCACCACCACACCTGGCTAATTTTTGTATTTTTAGTAGAGACGGGGTTTCACCATGTTGCCCAGGGTGGTCTTGAACTCCTGACCTCAAGCGATCCGCCTGCCTCGGCCTCTCAAAGTGCTGGGATGACAGGTGTGAGCCACTGCCCACTTCCTGGGATCTTATTTGCAAATAGGGTCTTTGCAGAAATGATTAAGGATCTTGAGATGAGATTGTCCTGGAGTAGGGTGGGTCCTGAATCCAATGACAGGCGTCCTTCTGAGAGAGAGAAGAGGAGACGCAGATGCAGAGAAGACCACGTGGAGATGGAGGCGGAGACTGCAGTGATGCAGCCATAAGCCCAGGGATGCCTGGAGCCCCCAGGAGCCGGGAGAGGCAGGAAGGACCCTCCCCTAGAGCCTCCGGAAGGAGCCCGTCCCTGAGACACCCCGATCTCATTCTCATAGTGTCCAGGAGGAGGGAAGGATCAATGCGGATGCACTGGTGACGTGGACCTGTCTTTGTGCCCGTGTGCTCTGTGTGAGCAGAAAGTCTGGACGTCGGCCAGGCACGGTGGCTGACGCCCGTCATCCCAGCACTTTGGCAGGCCGAGGCGGGCGGGTCATGAGGTCAGGAGATCGAGACCACGGTGAAACCCCGTTTCTACTAAAAATACAAAAAAAAAAAAAAAATAGCCAGGCGTGGTGGTGGGCGCCTGTAGTCCCAGCTACTCGGGAGGCTGAGGCGGGAGAATGGCGTGAACCCGGGAGGCTGAGCTTGCACTGAGCTGAGATCGCCAGCCTGGGCGACAGAGCGAGACTCCGTCTCAGAAAAAAAAGTCCAGACATCATTGTTCAACAGCACAGAGGGACGTCTTGCCTGGACGAGGCTGCCCCAGACACCACAGCCCTCTCCTCCTGCCCCCCACACCCTCCAGGATCGAAGAGGCCGTCGGCCGGCACCATCTGCTCCCTTTGTCCTCCGAAGGAGCCTCTGTGTGGAAGGAATGCCTGCGGGGAGAACAGCTGACGTCCGGGTGCCGTTTTGGCAGCTCAGAACCCGAGCTATTTTCAGATGTCTTGTTCGTGCCCCAGAGATGAGGGGCCAGCAGCTTTCAGGAAGCCTCGTCCACGCAGTGCATTAGCTCTGCGATGACTTTCTGGCTCCAGAATCCCAAGTATGCAATTCACTCTTAATCCCCGGCTTCAAGGCACTGTCAGGCGTTTCCGTGACAAAAACCCTCTCTCTTTTTCTTTTTTTCTTTTCTTTTTTTCTGAGATGGAGTCTCGCTCTGTCACCCAGGCTGGAGGGCAGTGGTGTTACTTCTGCTCACTGCAAGCTCCACCTCCCGGGTTCAAGCAGTTCTCCTGCCTCAGCCTCCCGAGTAGCTGGGACTACAGGCGCCTTCCACCACGCCCGGCTAATTTTTTGTGTTCTTTGTAGAGATGGGGTTTCACCATCTCTATGCTATTTCCAAATAAAGTCCCAGGCCGGGGGCGGTGGCTCACACCTGTAACGTTGGCCAGGCTGGTCTCGAACTCCTGACCTCAAGTGATCCGCCCGCCTCGGCCTCTCAAAATGCTGGGACGACAGGCGTGAGCCACCGCGCTTGGCCAAAAACGTGCTATTTTCTGCGCTGTTTTTCCGGGTACAGGCAGACGCGGGTCTCTGTGGTTTCAGAGCACTGTGGTAGATGGGATAGGGTGGGTGTTGGTGGTGAGGAAGAGGTCGTGCCCGTCCGCGGATGAGAAGGCAAGCTCTCAAAGAGTTGGTGGCGTTTGTACCTGTTTGCACGCAGCAGCGCTTTGAGCGACGTCCCCCAAATCCCACGTCCCCGCGGTTGTTAGTGACACAGATGCCTCGACATGTGCCTTCGCCTCTGGTTTGAGCGCGTTTCTGTTGAATTGCCATTTTCTAACCACGGGGTGCACGGCAGAGTCAGAACTGGGTTGCACCCAGTGCTGTTGACTCCAGATTCCTTTCTGACGCACTTTATTTTGCTTTGTTATTTTATTTTATTTATTTATTTTTCTGAGACGGAGTCTCGCTCTGTCGCCCAGGCTGGAGTGCAGTGGCGCGATCTCAGCTCACTGCAAGCTCTGCCTCCCAGGTTCATGCCGTTCTCCCGCCTCAGCCTCCCAAGTAGCTGGGACTACAGGCGCCTGCCACCACGCCCGGCTAATTTTTTGTATTTTTAGTAGAGACGGGGTTTCACCGCGTTAGCCAAGATGATCTCCATCTCCTGACCTCGTGATCCGCCCACCTCGGCCTCCCAAAGTGCTGGGATTACAGGCGTGAGCCACCGGGCCGGCCACAGTTACACTTGTTTGTTGCCAGTTGCACCTACAGGCGATGGAGGAATCTGTCTCAAATGCTCTAAACACACAGGGACAGAGCCCTTGACGGACACAGAGCCAAGAGGCCACCTGAACTGCCTCTCAGCCCTGGATCGATTCAGACCACAGGGCCGGGCGCCGCGGCTCACGCCTGCAACCCCAGCACTACGGGAGGCCGAGGCAGGAGGATCGCTGGAGGCCTGGAGTTCGAGACAAACCTGGACCACCTAGCACGACCCTGTCCCTACCAAAAAATGTAAACAATAAAAATAAATGAAAAGCAACAATGAAAGAAGGTGGACGTGTGGCAGAACCTTCCTCTCCTGGGGCGCCTTGTGGGTGTGGGCAGGAGAGCCTATTCCCAGCTTTTCGCATTCTAAAAGCATCCCGTGTGAAGTGTGCAGACGGCACTGTGGGGCTCACCTCTGTGCCCGTCACTGGATCCCGGGCCTGCTGAGTGGCGCTATTTCTGGAGGGCAGCTGGGGGAGGGAGGAATTGGTACAATTTTGCTATTATAGGAAGGAAGACTAAGGCATTCCTAGGCTTGCTTACGTGTTTTTTTTTGTTTGCTTGTTTTTTTTTTGAGACAGAGTCTCGCTCTGTCGCCCAGGCTGGAGTGCAGTCGCCCCATCTCATCTCACTGCAAGCTCCGCCTCCCGGGTTCATGCCATTCTCCTGCCTCGGCCTCCTGAAGAGTAGCTGGGACTACAGGCGCCCGCCACCATGCCCAGCGAACTTTTTGTATTTTTAGTAGAGACGGGCTTTCACCGTGTCAGCCAGGATGGTCTCGATCTGCTGACCTCGTGATCCGCCCGCCTCGGCCTCCCAAAGTGCTGGGATGACAGGTGTGAGCCCCCGCGCCCGGCCAGAAGAAAGGCTTTATGAGAAGAATGTTGACATCACGACAGCAAATTGTGTGCCTGCTGGCTGTCTGGGTTTAACCCACCCATCATAGCACCATGCAGCCCCCATCAGAACGTAAGCTGCCGAGGAGAGGCACCTTTTTCTTTGTTCTGTTTCTGTCACTACAGGGACCCCAGGAAATAGAAGGGCACCTGGCCCACAGCAGCCTTCCCGATTCAGAGTCCAGAATGTTCACCATTACACCATGGAACCGTCTTCACAGTAGCTTCCTAATACGTGTTTTTTCCGCTGATAAATGAATCAGGCTGGGCATGGGGCTTCCAGCCCGTCATCTCAGCACTTTGGGAAGTGGAGGTGGGTAGATTCCTTGATTTCAGGAGTTTGAGACCAGCCTGCACAACACAGCACGATCCCATGTCTACAAAAAAAAAAAAAATACCGTAAATTAGCTGGGCATGGTGGCACCTGCCTGTAGGTCCAGCTACAAGGAGATGGGAGGATCACTTTAAATGTTTTGAATCACCAGCTTGGAAACATTCTTTTTGTACAATCTCCAAAGTGACATTTCTGAGCCCATTGAGACTTGTAATGAAAAATAGAATATCCAATGATAAAAGCTAGAAACAAGCTATCTGTGAAAATGCTTTGTGATGTGTGACTGTATATGTGTGTGTGTGTGAGGGTACGTGTGAGTGGGTGAGTGTGTGATCGTATGAGCAGGTGGCTGTGGCTGAGCTGCGTGAGCCTGTGACTGTATGAGCACGTGATTCTGTGTGTGCGTGTGTGTCCTTGCAGCTGGCAGGAAGGGGTTGCCCAGGGAAGAACTGGGGGAAGCAGCTTTCCCCCCACTCAGGAGAGGGCCCGCACAGGTGAGCACCCACCCAGGCCGTGCAGAAGCTTGGCCTCCTGACTTGGAACCTGATGCTGGAGTGAAGAATATGCGTCGTTTAGAGGGACACCCTCCTTCCCACTTCCCAGGTGAGGAACCCCCTCGGAGAAGGTGGAACTGAGATTCAGAGCCCGCCCTGGGACCCTCAGTGGGATGGCTGCTCTCCTTATGAGTCCTCCTGAACTCCCATTTTCCCTTCTCTGCAACAGTTGCCACCTGCGTGCTGGGGCGGCAAAGCATAAAGGCCGGCAGGTCCTTCCAGAACCCAGGAAGGTGGGAACCACACCACGGTCATTGCCGGCGTAAAACCCCAGGGCCGTCAGGTGCTGTGTGCAAAGTGAACAGCTTCATGCTTCTACCCTCACCTGCAAAGGAATAATAGGTCAGTGCCTGGGACCACATTGTAAAATGCAATCTGAGCATTCTCTGGGGAATTACGGTGCAACCTGGACAGGCTCGGGGGGGTCCCCAGCGTGGACACTGAACCTCCTCGTTGTCATTTTCCTAAAGGTTGGAAGTAGAAATCATCCTAAATCATAGCCACGCAATTTCTCTCCGGAAAGGACGTTTGGGTAATGCAGGGTTCACGTCTGCAAACTCTGAACTTCTTTTTTCTTTTTTTCTTTTCTTTTCTTTCTTTTTTTTTTTGAGATGGAGTCTTGCACTGTTGCCCAGGCTGGAGTGCAGTGTCATGACCTCGGCTCACTGCAAGCTCCGCCTCCCAGTTCAAGCGATTCTCCTGCCTCAGCCTCCCGAGTAGCTGGGATTACAGGCATGCACCATCATGCCTGGCTAATTTCTGTATTTTTAGTAGAGACGGGGTTTCACCTTGTTGGCCAGGCTGGTCTCGAACTCCTGACCTCAGGTGATCCACCCGCCTCGGCCTCCCAAAGTGCTGGGATGACAGGCGTGAGCCACTGCACCCGGCCACCTCTGCACTTGTGTATGTCCTTTCTTTCAAGGAAAGGACACGATGGTGGAATTATTAAATAAGTCGTCTTTGAGATAAACTGGAATCATCCGTGTCTTGACAATCAGCATTTGCAGTAGAAATCACGCACAGTCAGCAGAGGGCTGCACGATGCCAGCTGTGCTCCCCCCAAAAAACGGCCTCCACACCTGCTGCGGCCATTTCATTACATCTCAAAACAACGTCAACTTATTTAATAAATAGAAGAATTTTTAAATCAAGTGCTGAGACAGGATGTATAAGCTTTAGTATTGATTATGCGTCCCTAAAAGCGCTCTCGGTAAAAGGATCTTGCTTCCTTTTTCGCAGGTTCCTATGAGGTCATTTAATCTGTCTAACTCTTATTTTATGTCGTTCTCCCCGTTTTTATTACTTTATATGACAGTACATCTTTGTAGCCACAAACTGAATAGCGTAATTGTGTTTTTTTTCTTTTTTTTTTTCCTGAGACAACAATATGCTTTTTGTTCGAGGAGGTAATAATTCTTGACAAAATCTGTTTTAATGTCGTACCAGAAAAAAAAATTAAAAACCCCACAAAACCCTTAACGGACATTTGTAGTCCCCATTTGATCTGAAACACTGTGATATTATTTGTGTAATCTGCTTTTAAAGTCACCAAAAGTGCTTTGTTGTAAATACTCTGTGATAACATTTGCTTTGTTACGTATTTTAAATGAAATGTAGTTATAATTTCCCTCGTGACATTTTCATTTATATATAATTTAAATGTCATGAGGGAAATTATAATTTAATTTTAAAAGATTTAAATTTATTTAATTTAATTAATAAATAATAATATATAATAAATATAATAGATAATAAATAAATAAATTTAAATTTAAATTTAATTTATTCATTATATATTTATTTAGATATTATTTATTTAAATTTATTATTTATTTTTATTTTATTTCATTTTATTTTATTTTAGAGACAGGGTCTCCTTCTGTTGCCCAGCTTGGAGTGCACCTGTGTGATCATAGCCCACTGCAGACTCCACCTCCCGGGTTCAAGCGATCCTCCTGCCTCAGCCTCCCCAGTAGCTGGGAACACAGGTGCATGTACCACCACGCCTGGCTCATATTTTTTAGACATTTTAATTTTATTCAGGGTCACAAAGTTACTTTTTTTTTTCTTTTTGAGACAGAGTCTTGCTCTGTCGCTCAGGCTGGAGTTCAATGGTGCAATCTCGGCTCACGGCAACCTCCGCCTCCTGGGTTCAAGCCATTCTCCTGCCTCAGCCTCCCGAGTAGCTGGGATTACAGGCACACACCACCACGCCCGGCTAATTTTTGTATTTTTAGTGGAGACGTGGTTTCACCATGTTGGCCACGCTGGTCTTGAACTCCTGACCTCAGGTGATCCACCTGCCTTGGCCTCCCAAAATGCTGGGATTACAGGCACCCGCCACCATGCCTGGCTAATGTTCATACTTTTAATAGAGATGGGGTTTCACCATGTTGGCCAGGCTGGTCTCGAACTCCCGACCTCAAGTGATCCGCCCCCGTCGGCCTCCCAAAATGCTGGGATGACAGGTGTGAGCCACCGCGCCCGGCCACACAGTTACCTTTTTATGTGACATGCATCATGCAGATGGAAGAGAAATCAAACGGTGCCGTCTGCCAGGGGGGATTGCAGCCTGTTCCAATGTCTCATTTATTCTCTGAGTACTGGGACTCTCTGAGATGAGAAGACTGATGGTTCCTAACCCAGGCCGGGGCAATGCATGACTTTTGACGCCTGGGAGAAGTCCTTCCTTCCTGGACTGTATTCTGACACGGAGTGCGTCTCACGCTTTACCCGACGGCGCCCACAGCGACCTTCATCGCGGCCACCGGCCAGGGCTGTCTTCTGGATCTTAAGCGGCTTGAGGGAACTCTCTGTCCACTTCTGGGTTGATTGAATTTTTATCACGAGGAGGCACTGCCTTTGCTCAAATGCTTTTGCTGCATTTCTGGAAGTGATCATGTGAGTTTGGCCCCTTAGCCGTGAAAACAGTGCGTCACATTCACGGGTTTTCCAGAAAAGAGCTGTGTAGACAGAGAATTTACACAGCTGACAAGGTATCCACTTAAACTCTTCCAACCCGTGGCTTTCTGTATGCAGAGACTTGTGCCACCATCACCACAGTCTATTTTATTGCTTTATTTATATTTGTAATTTTTTTTTTTTTTTTTAGAGACAGGGTCTCGCGGTTTCTCCAGAGTAGCTGGGTGACGCTGTGGATGGGTCCTGGATTTTATATCTGGGAATCTGCTGACCACACTTGCCCACTGCTTTAGTCAGAGTGTTAAAAGCACCTACTTTTAGGCCGGGGGCGGTGGCTCACGCCTGTAATCCCAGCACTTTGGGAGGCCGAGGCGGGCGGATCATGAGGTCTGGAGATCGAGACCATCCTGGCTAACACGGTGAAACCCCGTCTCTACTAAAAATACAAAAAATTAGCCAGGTGTGGTGGCGGGTGCCTGTATTCTCAGCTACTCGGGAGGCTGAGGCAGGAGAATGGTGTGAACCCGGGAGGCGGAGGTTGCAGTGAGCCGAGATCGCACCACTGCACTCCAGCCTGGGCGACAGAGCAAGAATCAGTCTCAAAACAAACAAACAAAAACTTAAGAATTAGCCAGGTGTGGCGGTGCACACCTACAGTCCCAGCTACTCAGGAGGCTGAGGTGGGAGGATTGCTTGAGCCTAGGAGGTCGAGGCTGCAGTTAGCTGTGATCGCACTACTGCACTGCAGCCTGGGCAACAGACCAAGCCCTCGTCTCCAAAAAAAAAAAAAAAAGTTGCAACAGCCCCCATTGCCGATTCAAAGAGGTTTTATGAATATCTCAATATACTTGTCTAGCGTATGTGCATGGTTTTGGATTCAAAAGCAAAGTTTTGTTCACCGTAGGTGGGAGATCAAGTTGGCAACAATATAGTATTCCAAGGTAATACACCCTGGATCTCAGAGAAATTGAAATATAACCATCTGAGAGGTTTTCTGTTTCTTTGTTTTCTTGAGACTGTCTCAAAGAAAAACATTGAAACCCTTCTCCAGGGCTAGGAACCCACAAATTTGAGGACAGCTGTCACTGTCGGTATCAAACGTTCCTTTATTTTTTCAGCTGAAGTCTTGCTCTATCGCCCAGGCTGGAGTGCAGTGTTGGGATCTCAGCTCCCTGCAGCCTCAACCCTCTGAGCCCCACCGATCCTCCTGGGTCAGCCTCCCGAGTAGCTGGGACTACAGGTGTGCGCCACCATGCCTGGCTAGTTTAAATTATTATTATTATTATTATTTTTGAAACAGAATCTCGCTCTGTCACCCAGGCTGGACAGTGGCACGATCTTAGCTCACTGCAGCCTCCGATTCTTGGGCTCAAGCGATCCTCCTGCCTCAGCCTCAACGTAGAGAGACCCTATCTTTACAGAAAATACAAAATGAACCTGGCACGGTGGTGCATGCCTATGGTCCCAGCTACTCCATATCGGCCTCCTGAGTGGTTGGAACTATAAGCATCAGCCACCGTGCTCGGCTAGTTTTATTTTTTTTTTTTTAATTTTTTGTAGACGCCAGGTGCAGTGCCTCTTGCCTCTATTCCCAGCGCTTTGGGAGGCTGAGGCTGGTGGATCGCTTGAGCCCAGGAGTTCATAGACCAGCCTTACCAGTATGGCAAAATCTCATTGCTACTAAAAAAAATACAAAAGGAAAAATGAGCTAGGTGTGATGGTGTTTGCCTGTTATCCCAGCTACTCGGGAGACTAAGGCAGGAGAATTGCTTGAACTTGGGAGGCGGAGGTTGCAGTGAGCCAAGACTGTGCCACTGCACTCCATCCAGCCTTGGCAACAAGAGCGAGACTCTGTTTCAAAAAAAAAAAAAAGCAATTTGTATAGTTGAGATCTTGCTATGTTGGCCTGTCTCAACATCCTGGCTTCAAGTGGTCCTCCCGCCTTGGCCTCCCAAAGTGCTGGGACCACAGGTGTGAGCCATGCGC
>NW_026654333.1:0-9160 GCF_009828535.3 Hylobates moloch
GAGCCAGGTGCGGGACACAATCTCCTAGTGTGCCGTTTTCCAGGCCCGTCGGAAAAGCGCAGTATTAGGATGGGACTGACCCGATACTCCAGGTGCCGTCTGTTTCCCCTTTCTTTGACTAGGAAAGGGAACTCCCTGACCCCTTGCACTTCCCGAGTGAGGCAATGCCTCGCCCTGCTTCGGCTCGCGCACAGTGCGCTTCACCGTCTGTCCTGCACCCACTGTTAGGCACTCCCTAGTGAGATGAAACCGGTACCTCAAGCAGAAATGCAGAAATCACCCGTCTTCTGTGTCGCTGGGGCTGGGAGCTGGAGACCGGAGCTGTTCCTATTCGGCCATCTTGGCTCCACCAAATTACTAACATTTCTATGTGCCAACAGTGAACAATTAAAAAAGAAATCAGAAAATTGATCCCACTTAGAATAGCCACAATTAAAATTAAATACCTAGGAATTTACCAAAGAAGTGAAAGATCTCTGTAATTGAAACTATAAAACACTGGTGCAAGAAATTGAAGAGGACACCCCAAAATGGAGAGATATTTCACGTTCGTGGATTAGAAGAATTAATATTGTTAAAATATCCATACTACCTAAAGCAATCTTTAGATTCAGTGCAGTCCCTATCAAAATTCCAATGACATTCTTCACAGAAATATTTTTAAAATCCTAAACTGTATATAGAACCACAAAGACCCAGAATAGCCAAAGTTATCCTAAGCAAAATGAACAAAACTGGAAGAATCACGTTTACCTGACTTCAAATTATACTACAGAGCTATAGTAACCAAAACTGCATTGTACTGGCATAAAAACGGACACAGAGACCAATGGGACAGAATTGGGAACCCATAAACAAATGCACACACCTACAGTGTTTTCACAAAGCTTCCAGGAACATACACTGGGGAAACTGAGTCTCTTCAGTAAATGATGCAGAGAAAACTAGATAGCCATATGCAGAAGAATGAAATTAGACCCCTGTCTCACTATATACCAAAATGAAATCAAAATGGATTAAATACTTAAATCTAAGACCTCAAACTATGAAAGTACTGCAAGAAAACATTGGGGAAACCCTTCAAGACATTGGTCTTGGCAAAGATTTCTTTAGTAATACCCCACAAGCAAGGCAGCCAAAGCAAAAATGGACAAATGGGATCACATCAAGTCATAAAGCTTCTGTACAGCAAAGGAAATGGTCAACAAAGTGAAGAAACAATGTACAGAATGGGAGAAAACCTTTGCAAACTACCCATCTAACAAGGGATTAATAACTAGAATATATAAATAGCTCAAGCAACTCTACTGGAAAAAATGTAATCTGATCTTAAAATGGGCGGAAGATTCGAATAGACATTTCTCAAAAAAAGACGTACAAATGGCAAACAGGTGTATGAAAAGGTGCCCAACATCATTGATTATCAGGGAAATGCAAATCAAAACTACGATGAGATATCATCACACCCCAATTAAAATGGCTTTTATCCAAAAGACAGGCAGTAAATGCTAGCAAGGATGTGGAGAAAAGGGAACCCTAGTATGCTGTTGGTATGAGGGTTTTAGTTTTAGGTTTTTTTTTTTTTTTTTTTGAGATGGAGTCTCACTGGGTTGCCCACGCTGGAGCGCGATGGCGTGATCTCGGCTCACTGCAACCTCCACCTCCCAGGTTCAAGCGATTCTCCTGCCTCAGCTTCCCAAGTAGCTGGGATCACAGGCACCTGCCACCATGCCCAGCTAATTTTTTTTGTATTTTTAGTAGAGACAGCGTTTCACCACCCTGGCCAGGCTGGTCTCAAACTCCCAACCTCAGGCTGTCTCCCCGCCTCGGCCTCCCAAAGTGCCAGGATTACAGGTATGAGCCACAATGCCCAGCCAGGTTTTAGTTTTTTGAGGAAAAAACTACATAGAGCTACCATGTGATACAGCAATCCCACTGCTCGGTATGTAAACAAAAGAAAAGAAATCAGTGTATCGGAGAGATAGCTGTACTTCCATGTTTGTTGCAGCACTATTCACAATAGCCAAGATTTGAAAGCAACCAAAGTGTTCATCAACAGATGAATAGACTAAAAAATATATATGGTACTTATACACAATGGAATATATTCAGCCATGAAAAAGAATGAGATCCTGTCATTTGCAACAACATGGATGGAACTGGAGATCATTATGTTAAGTGAAATAAGCTAGGCACAGAAAGATAAACATCTCATGTTCTTATTTATTTGTAGGTTCTAAAAATTGGAGCAATTGAACCCATGGAGACAGAGAAGAGGGTGGTTTACCAGAGGCTGGGATAGGTAGTGGTGGTGGGTGTTGGGGGGAGGTGTGAATGGCTAATGAGTATGAAAAAATAGTTTGAATGAATAAGGCCTAATACGTGATAGCACAACAGGGTGACTATAGTTCATTTAATTATACATTCAAAAATAACTAAAAGAGTATAATTGAATTGTTTGTAACACAAAGGATAGATACCTGAGGGGACGGGAACCCCATTTTTCAAGTGATCATTACATAGTACATGCCTGTATGAAAACATCTCATGTACCCCATAAATATATATACCTACTATGTACCCACTAATATTAAAAGTAAGTGAGCCTCTGCCCATTTTCCAATTGCTGTTGCTCCTGGACTAATCAACCTTGCTGATCCCTTCAGCGTTCTGGGTGGGGTGAGAGGAAGATCAGCATCCCACATGGGGAGTGAAGCTAGGTGCTTACTACACTCTTACTTTTCATCGTAGGAGAGTACACAGGCCAAGGAGGTCTTTGTTGGCACTGAACTGTGCTGCCTCAGAGGAGGGGTAATGTGGGTAAAGTGAAATGTTTTACCTTCTTCAATGTGTCTATTCTCAGATTTTGTGTGTATGTACACTCCAGTGTAGTAGTGGAGTCTTTCCACTGGACTCCTGGATTCCCACAAAGGTACTTTTATCCATGAGTCGTTGTCAAAATCGGTGTTTCAGTGGGGTAGACGAGGGATAAAAACTCCTATTCTGCAGTTTTACTCATGTTACGTGCCTTCCTGTTTTAACACATTGGCTATAACTCAGTTAGGTACCTGTACTTAGTTACAGATAAAGCTGAGAAATGTAGATTTTATTTTGTACAACCTTGTGTCTAGTTAGAATTCAGGAGTTTGCTAGAAAGAAAAAGGAGAATGGATATTGGAGTAAAACTACCAGCTTCTGTCATACATTAATAAAACATTATTAATGTTATTTTATTTAAGTTTTTTGTGCGTTACTTTTTGTTTTCTTTTTTTCACTTTATTTTCTATTTTTATTTTTATTTTTCTCTTTTCTTTTTTTAATTTTTTTATTATTATACTTTAGGTTTTAGGGTACATGTGCACAATGTGCAGGTTTGTTACATATGTATCCATGTGCCATGTTGTTTTGCTGCACCCATTAACTCGTCATTTAGCATTACGTATATCTCCTAATGCTGTCCCTCCCCCTCCCCCACCCCACAACAGTCCCCGGAGTGTGATGTTCCCCTTCCTGTGTCCATGAGTTCTCATTGTTCAATTCCCACCTATGAGTGAGAACATGTGGTGTTTGGTTTTTTGTCCTTGCGATAGTTTACTAAGAATGATGTTTTCCAGTTTCATCCATGTCCCTACAAAGGATATGAACTCATCATTTTTTTATGGCTGCATAGTATTCCATGGTGTATATGTGCCACATTTTCTTAATCCAGTCTATCGTTGTTGGACATTTGGGTTGGTTCCAATTCTTTGCTATTGTGAATAGTGCCGCAATAAACATACGTGTGCATGTGTCTTTATAGCAGCATGATTTACAGTCCGTTGGGTATATACCCAGTAATGGGATGGCTGGGTCAAATGGTATTTCTAGTTCGAGATCCCTGAGGAATCGCCACACTGACTTCCACAATGGTTGAACTAGTTTACAGTCCCACCAACAGTGTAAAAGTGTTCCTATTTCTCCACATCCTCTCCAGCACCTGTTATTTCCTGATTTTTTAATGATGGCCATTCTAACTGGTGTGAGATGGTACCTCACTGTGGTTTTGATTTGCATTTCTCTGATGGCCAGTGATGATGAGCATTTTTTCATGTGTTTTTTGGCTGCATAAATGTTTTCTTTTGAGAAGTGTCTGTTCATGTCCTTCGCCCACTTTTTGATGGGGTTGTTTGTTTTTTTCTCGTAAATTTGTTTGAGTTCTTTGTAGATTCTGGATATTAGCCCTTTGTCAGATAAGTAGGTTGCAAAAATTTTCTCCCATTCTGTAGGTTGCCTGTTCACTCTGGTGGTAGTTTCTTTTGCTGTGCAGAAGCTCCTTAGTTTAATTAGATCCCATTTGTCAATTTTGGCTTTTGTTGCCATTGCTTTTGGTGTTTTAGACATGAAGTCCTTGCCCACACCTATGTCCTGAATGGTATTGCCTAGGTTTTCTTGTAGGATTTTAATGGTTTTAGGTCTAACATTTAAGTCTTGAATCCATCTTGAATTAATTTTTGTATAAGGTATAAGGAAGGGATCCAGTTTCAGCTTTCTACATATGGCTAGCCAGTTTTCCCAGCACCATTTATTAAATAGGGAATCCTTTCCCCATTTCTTGTTTTTGTCAGGTTTGTCAAAGATCAGATAGTTGTAGCTATGCGGCATCATTTCTGAGGGCTCTGTTCTGTTCCATTGATCTATGTCTCTGTTGTGGTACCAGTACCATGCTGTTTTGGTTACTGTAGCCTTGTAGTATAGTTTGAAGTCATGTAGCGTGATGCCTCCAGCTTTGTTCTTTTGGCTTAGGATTGACTTGGCGATGCGGGCTCTTTTTTGGTTCCATATGAACTTTAAAGTAGTTTTTTCCAATTCTGTGAAGAAAGTCATTGGTAGCTTGATGGGGATGGCATTGAATCTATAAATTACCTTGGGCAGTATGGCCATTTTCACGATATTGATTCTTCCAACCCATGAGCATGGAATGTTCTTCCATTTGTTTGTATCCTCTTTTATTTCATTGAGCAGTGGTTTGTAGTTCTCCTTGAAGAGGTCCTTCACATCCCTTGTAAGTTGGATTCCTAGGTATTTTATTCTCTTTGAAGCAATTGTGAATGGGAGTTCACTCATGATTTGGCTCTCTGTTTGTCTGTTATTGGTGTACAAGAATGCTTGTGATTTTTGTACATTAATTTTGTATCCTGAGACTTTGCTGAAGTTGCTAATCAGCTTAAGGAGATTTTGGGCTGAGACAATGGGGTTTTCTAGATATACAATCATGTCATCTGCAAACAGGGACAATTTGACTTCCTCTTTTCCTAATTGAATACCCTTTATTTCCTTCTCCTGCCTGATTGCTCTGGCCAGAACTTCCAGCACTATGTTGAATAGGAGCGGTGAGAGAGGGCATCCCTGTCTTGTGCCAGTTTTCAGAGGGAATGCTTCCAGTTTTTGCCCATTCAGTATGATATTGGCTGTGGGTTTGTCATAGATAGCTCTTATTATTTTGAGATACGTCCCATCAATACCTAATTTATTGAGAGTTTTTAGCATGAAGGGTTGTTGAATTTTGTCAAAGGCCTTTTCTGCATCTATTGAGATAATCATGTGGTTTTTGTCTTTGGTTCTGTTTATATGCTGGATTACATTTATTGATTTGCGTATGTTGAACCAGCCTTGCATCCCAGGGATGAAGCCCACTTGATCATGGTGTATAAGCTTTTTGATGTGCTGCTGGATTCGGTTTGCCAGTATTTTATTGAGGATTTTTGCATCAATGTTCATCAAGGATATTGGTCTGAAATTCTCTTTTTTGGTTATGTCTCTGGCAGGCTTTGGTGTCAGGACGATGCTGGCTTCATAAAATGTGTTCCCTCTTTTTCTATCGATTGGAATAGTTTCAGAAGGAATGGTACCAGTTCCTCCTTGTACCTCTGGTAGAATTCGGCTGTGAATCCATCAGGTCCTGGACTCTTTTTGGTTGGTAAGCTATTGATTATTGCCACAATTTCAGAACCTGTTATTGGTCTATTCAGAGATTCAACTTCTTCCTGGTTTAGTCTTGGGAGGGTGTATTTGTCGAGGAATTTATCCATTTCTTCTAGATTTTCTAGTTTATTTGCATAGAGGTGTTTGTAGTATTCTCTGATGGTAGATTGTATTTCTGTGGGATTGGTGGTGATATCCCCTTTTTCGTTTTTTATTGGATCTATTTGATTCTTCTCTCTTTTCTTCTTTATTAGTCTTGCTAGCGGTCCATCAATTTTGTTGATCTTTTCAAAAAACCAGCTCCTGGATTCATTAATTTTTTGAAGGGTTTTTTGTGTCTCTATTTCCTTCAGTTCTGCTCTGATTTTAGTTATTTCTAGCCTTCTGCTAGCTTTTGAATGTGTTTGCTCTTGCTTTTCTAGTTCTTTTAATTGTGATGTTAGGGTGTCAATTTTGGATCTTTCCTGCTTTCTCTTGTGGGCATTTAGTGCTATAAATTTCCCTCTACACACTGCTTTGAACGTGTCCCAGAGATTCTGGTATGTTGTATCTTCGTTCTCGTTGGTTTCAAAGAACATCTTTATTTCTGCCTTCATTTTATTATGTACCCAATAGTCATTCAGGAGCAGGTTGTTCGGTTTCCATGTAGTTGAGCGGTTTTGAGTGAGTTTCTTAATCCTGAGTTCTCGTTTGATTGCACTGTGGTCTGAGAGACAGTTTGTTATAATTTCTGTTCTTTTACATTTGCTGAGGAGAGCTTTACTTCCAACTATGTGGTCAATTTTGGAATAGGTGTGGTGTGGTACTTAAAAAAATGTATATTCTGTTGATTTGGGGTGGAGATTTCTGTAGCTGTCTATTAGGTCCATTTTGTGCAGAGCTGAGTTCAATTCCTGGATATCCTTGTTAACTTTCTGTCTCGTTGATCTGTCTAATGTTGACAGTGGGGTTTTAAAATCTCCCATTATTATTTTGTGGGAGTTTAAGTCCCTTTGTAGGTCACTGAGGACTTGCTTTATGAATCTGGATGCCCCTGTGTTGGGTGCATATATATTTAGGATAGTTAGCTCTTCTTGTTGAATTGATCCCTTTACCATTATGTAATGGCCTTCTTTGTCTCTTTTGATCTTTGTTGGTTTAAAGTCTATTTTATCAGAGACTAGGATTGCAACCCCTGCCTTTTTTTGTTTTCCATTTGCTTGATAGATCTTCCTCCATCCCTTTATTTTGAGTCTATGTGTGTCTCTGCACGTGAGATGGGTTTCCTGAATACAGCACACTGATGGGTCCTGACTCCTTATCCAGTTTGCCAGTCTGTGTCTTTTGATTGGAGCATTTAGCCCATTTACATTTAACGTTAATATTGTTATGTGTGAATCTGATCCTGTCATTATGATGTTAGTTGGTTATTTTGCTTGTTAGTTGATGCAGTTTCTTCCTAGCTTCAATGGTCTTTACAATTTGGCATGTTTTTGCAGGGGCTGGTACCGGTTGTTCCTTTCCATGTTTACTGCTTCCTTCAGGAGCTCTTTTAGGGCAGGCCTGGTGGTGACACAATCACTCAGCGTTTGCTTGTCTGTAAAGTATTTTATTTCTCCTTCACTTATGAAGCTTAGTTTGGCTGGATATGAAATTCTGGGTTGAAAATTCTTTTCTTTAAGAATGTTGAATATCGGCCCCCACTCTCTTCTGGCTTGTAGAGTTTCTGCCGAGAGATCAGCTGTTAGTCTGATGGGCTTCCCTTTGTGGGTAACCTGACCTTTCTCTCTGGCTGCCCTTAACACTTTTTCCTTCATTTCAACTTTGGTGAATCTGACAATTATGTGTCTTGGAGTTGCTCTTCTCGAGGAGTATCTTTGTGGCGTTCTCTGTATTTCCTGAATCTGAATGCTGGCCTGCCTTGCTAGATTGGGGAAGTTCTCCTGGATAATATCTTGCAGAGTGTTTTCCAACTTGGTTCCATTCTCCCCATCATTTTCAGGTACACCAATCAGACGTAGGTTTGGTCTTTTCACATAGTCCCAAATTTCTTGGAGGCTTTGTTCATTTCTTTTTATTCTTTTTTCTCTAAACTTCCCTTCTCACTTCATTTCATTCATTTCATCTTCCATCAGTGATACCCTTTCTTCCAGTTGATCGCATCTGCTACTGAGGCTTCTGCAATCTTCGCGTAGTTCTCGAAACTTGGCTTTCAGCTCCATCAGCTCCTTTAAGCCCTTCTCTCCATTGGTTTTTCTAGTTATCCATTCTTCTATTATTTTTTCAAAGTTTTTAACTTCTTTGCTATTGTTTTGAATTTCCTCTCGTAGCTCAGAGTAGTTTGATCGTCTGAAGCCTTCTTCTCTCAACTCGTCAAAGTCATCCTCCATCCAGCTTTGTTCCGTTGCTGGTGAGGAACTGCGTTCCTTTGGAGGAGGAGAGGTGCTCTGTTTTTTAGAGTTTCCAGTTTTTTTGCTCTGTTTTTTCCCCATCTTTGTGGTTTTATCTACTTTTTGTCTTTGATGATGGTGATGTACAGATGGGTTTTTGGTGTGGATGTCCTTTCTGTTTGTTAGTTTTCCTTCTACCAGACAGGATCCTCAGCTGCAGGTCTGTTGGAGTTTACTAGAGGTCCACTCCAGACCCTGTTTTGCTGGGTGTCAGCAGTGGTGGCTGCAGAACAGCAGATTTTCGTGAGACCACAAATTCAGCTGTCTGATAGTTCCTCTGAAAGTTTTGTCTCAGAGGAGTACCCGGTTGAATGAGGTGTCAGTCTGTCCCTACTGGGGGGGTGCCTCCCAGTTAGGCTGCTCAGGGGTGAGGGACCCACTTTAGGAGGCAGTCTGTCCGTTCTCAGATCTCCAGCTGCGTGCTGGGAGAACCACTACTCTCTTCAAAGCTGTCAGTCAGACAGGGACATTTAAGTCTGTGGAGGTTCTTGCTGAGTTTTTGTTTGTCCGTGCCCTGCCCCCAGAGGTGGAGCCTACAGAGGCAGGCAGGCCTCCTTGAGCTGTGGTGGGCTCCACCCAGTTCGAGCTTCCTGGCTGCTTTGTTTACCTAAGCAAGCCTGGGCAATGGCGGGCGCCCCTCCCCCAGCCTCGCTGCCGCCTTGCAGCTTGATCTCAGACTGCTGTGCTAGCAATCAGCGAGACTCCGTGGGCATAGGACCCTCCGAGCCAGGTGCGGGACACAATCTCCTAGTGTGCCGTTTTCCAGGCCC
>NW_026654334.1:0-9159 GCF_009828535.3 Hylobates moloch
TGAAGGGGTGGCCTGCCCCTCCACACCTGTGGGTGCTTCTCGTTAGGTGGGACGAAAGACTTGAGAAAAGGAATAAGACACAGAGACAAAGTGTAGAGAAAGAAAAGCGGGGCCCAGGGGACCGGTGCTGTGCTTACAGAGGACCCACACCGGCACCGCCTCTGAGTTTCCTTAGTATTTATTGACAATTATCTTTACCATCAAAAAGATAAGAGAGTGACTGGACAATAGGCCTGGTAACATCAATAAGTTTAAAAGAAAATGCTGTGCCTTTGAGATGCATATGCAAACATCTCCATAAACCTTTTAGCAGTATTGCTCCAGCAAGCCCCACCTTAATCCTAAAGGCGGGTTTTCTCCTTACTCAGTAAACAAAGCACACAAAGGGTTTTACCTGGAGATGTTCCATCTCCCAGGGACGGGCAGGAGACGAATGTTTTTCTTTTTCTCTAGATTTAAGAGAATGGTGATGACCTTTAACCATAAGCAGCTTTTAGGCACTTGTTTAACAAAGCACATTCTGCACCGCCCAAAATCCTTTTAACCTTAAGTCACCACAGCACATGTCTCTTGCAAGGACAAGGTTGGGGGTAGGGTCACAGATTAACAGCATCTCAAATACAGAACTAAATGGAGTCTCTTATGTCTACTTCCTTCTATATAGACACAGTAACAGGCTGATCTCTCTTTCTTTTCCCCACATTTCCCCCTTTTCTTTTCAACAAAACTACCATTGTCATCACGATACCGAGATTACATACTTCACAAGGTAATAGAATATTACAAAGCAAGTGGAAGCAGGATGAGTTCACAGGATGGTGTTAAAATTGAAATTAAAATTGCCAATGAAATTTTTGGGCACGCATAGTCATTGATAACATTTTATTAGGAAATAGGGTTTGAGAGCAGACAACCTGACTGGCCAAAATTTATTAGGTGGGAATTTCCTCATCCTAATAAGCCTGGGAGCACTACAGGAGGCCGGGGCTTATTTCATCCCTTCGGCTTCAACCGTAAAAGGCGGCACGACTCCAAGGGGGTCGTTTATAGGCCTACCCTCAGAGCGCATTCTCTTTCTCAGGGATATTCCTTGCTGAGAAAAAGAATTCAGCGATATCTCTCCTACTTGTGTGCAAAAGGAGAAAAGATATGGCTCTGTTCCGTCCGGCTCACCGGCGGCCAGTTCAAGGTTACCTCCCTTGTTTCCTGAACACCGCTGTTATCTCGTTCTTTTTTCCAGATGCCCAGTTTTCGTATTGTTCAAACACACGTCCTCTACAAACAATTTGTGTAGTTAAGACAATCATTACAGGGTCCTGAGGTGACATATATCCTCCTCAGCGTACAAAGAAAATGATGAGATTAACAGATTACAGTAAAGACATAAGAAATTACAAAAGTATAAACTTTGGAGAACTAATAAAATGTCTATGAAATCCTCATATTTTATGTTTTTCTGCCGTGGCTTCAGCCAGTCCCTCAGTTCAAGGTCCCTGACTTCCCGCAACATTCTCCCTCCCTTTCCCTCTATATAAATGTGCCATGGCGATGAAGGCTTGTTCGTTCTCTCGATTCTGGCGCAGGATTCTTTGACTGGTCCGGCACACTAAAAACAAACCGATTAAACAGAGACACATAATTCCAAAATTTACTGCAGTAGAGTTTCCAATAGACTTAATCCAAGTCGTGGGGTTTAATCCATAAAGATTTTTTGCCACTTGATCTAACGCCTCAGCTCCAGGCACAATATTTAAGTGACTCTGAGAGGCTTCAAAAATTTGTTCTTTTAATTTAGAAATGTCTAAAGTGAGATTATCTTCTCTTCCCTGTAAATGGCGTCTTACCATGTCCCAGTGATGTCTAGACTCATTATAAACTTGGGGTGTAATACAAAAATCTGACGTATTCCAGTCACACTGTAACTGGAAACGATGTTCCAAGCTCATGAGCCTAACTCCCATCCAAATGACAGTTTGTCTAAGGTCATTAATTTGATTAGCCAATTTTTGATCGATACCAGATTGTGAATTCCACAACCTTGTGGAATTCTTTTGCCAATTGTCAACAAAGCTTACTGTCTGAACAGAAGAGTGCAATGCGACTCCTGCCACAGCGGCTGTAGCTGTGACTGCAATTAATCCCATAATCACTGCAATTAAAGTAAAAATGAATCTTTTGGATCTATTTAAAATGCCTTTTAATACTTCAGTCAAAATATGAATGGATGGCGAGGCCTCCCATGGTCGATCCATGGACACAGGGATCCACACGCCTTCTCTTGCTCTCACAAGCAGAATACGGTGCTGCCAATCAAAAGTCGAATCAATGCAAGTAAACAATCTGCAATTTTTACATGTTATAGTTTGGGAGTCTGGTTTAATAACTACATTTCCTATGACTAACATATAAGGAGGTTTTACACAACTTAGTAAAGGAACTGTTAGACTGGAATTTAGGTTGATAGAGTAAAATGCTTTATAATCTCTTGTTTCTATAGTTTGGTTCCCAGACCAAATTCTAAGGTGGTATGAAGCCACAGTAAGCCTCCATAATTCTGGATGTTCAGGACCAAAAACCGGACTTATTATTTTTGGTCTTGGAGTAGAGGTTCCCTTTTCTCCCCATTTCCAAGGGTAGAAAGACTGAAATTTTTTGTGCCTATGTTTGTCTAAATTTTCTGTTAAGTCACTATCAACAGTTGGACTCACTAGTGCACTGGGACAGAATTGAGTTTGTCCTGTGCAATTGTGGTAGAATTGACTTCGAGGTGCCCAATCTATAACAGTTCCAAATGTGTTGTTTTGTAAAATCACGGCACTATCGGCCACACATTTTTCCCAAACTAAATCTTTTTTTCCTATGGAAATCTCCTTGGGGCAAGGTTTTCCTTTTGGCCTAAATTTTAATGATCTTTGATAAGAGAAGTCTTGTATATAGTTTACCTGTGGTTTGAGTGACATACCGCTTACCATATGATAAGTAAATCTACTGGTGGGATTGAGAGTAGGTACTTCTACCAACCAATTTTGGATAGCAGGCATTAAACATCCTGGTGCTCTCCCGAGACATATAGGAGGATAACGATACCCAATGGAAATATTTATCATCATTCCTTCTTCCTCCGGTTTTGCAGGGCAACGATCATCTGTGGGACCAGCTACCCACACACTATTATTAACATATACTTCAATGGGATTATCCATCCAAGTGACTGCCCGAATTAAGGGCGGGAAAGGCACATAGGCCCAGTAGGTATAATTAGCTGCAGCTGCTCCTGCAGGCATGGGGAGACTTACCACCGTTGATACAACCATTAAAGCTGCAAACAGCATATTTTCTGAGGTTTGTGTCACCTTTGTGCTAGCTAGGCTTTTTCTAGCTAACAGTGTCAGCTTCTTTAACTGTGCCCAGGTTGGCAGCTCCGCCTTCTTGGTGCGTGGTGACTTCATCTGTTTTTCTAATATCACCACTTGATTCATCCTGCGAGTCAATGGTGCCCGATTGCAGTGTTTCCGTCTCCGTGGAGGCGCTTTTCTTTGCATCTCCGATGGGTTCATTGTAGAACTTCAAATGTCTAGTGGGTATCCAAACAGGAAGCTGATTTTCTCCTGGTGAAACACAAGCAAAACCTCTTCCCCAGGTTATCACCTTCCCTATCTCCCACGTCCTATTTTTGTTGTCTTTCCACCAAATCGGTTTTCCTTCATGTGGACTGTTCTTTTTACCCGTAAGATGTTGTTCTGCAGAAGTAGTAGTCTGATTTCTATAAATGTTTAAAAAATTTAAAGTATAGAGTGCTAGATTAAGCTGCATCTGAGGAGAGGTACACTCCTTACTGTCTCCCCTTTTTTTTTTGTTTAACTAACTGAGTTTTGAGTGTTCTATTAGTTCTTTCAACTATGGCCTGTCCTTGGGAATTATAAGGAATTCCTGTTGTATGTGTAATATTCCACTGATTTAAGAATCTTTGAAAAGCTTTACTACAATAGCCTGGTCCATTGTCAGTTTTAATTTTTTCTGGAACTCCCATCACAGCAAAACAAGATAATAAATGTTTTTTAACATGGGAAGTACTTTCTCCTGTCTGGCATGTTGCCCATATGAAATGTGAATAAGTATCAACTGTTACATGAACATATGATAATTTTCCAAATGAAGGTACATGGGTAACATCCATTTGCCATAATGTGTTAGGACATAGACCTCTGGGATTAACTCCTGCCTCTTGGGTGGGCAGGTGTAGTACTTGACACTGGGTACAATGTTGTACAATATTTTTTGCCTGTTTCCACGTGACGTCAAATTTGTTTTTTAACCCTGCTGCATTTACATGAGTCAAAGCATGAAGTTCTTGTGCTTTTATGAATGCAGAGGATACCAGTAAGTCAGCTTTTTTATTTGCTTTAGTTAAAGGTCCTGGTAAATTAGTATGTGCTCGAATATGAGTAATATAAAATGGGAAATTCCTTTTTCTTACAGTTTGTTGTAATAAATTGAACAGCTGGTTTAACTGATCATCTATGCTATATTTAATTAGAGCTGTCTCAACATCCTTTGTAGCCTGTACTACATATGCAGAATCTGATATAATATTAACAGGTTGATTAAAATCTTCTAACACTGTAATGACTGCAACCAACTCTGCCCTCTGAGCTGATTGATATTGAGTTTTGATTACTCGCTCTTTTGGCCCTGTGTAAGCCGCTTTTCCATTGCTGGAACCATCAGTAAATACTGTCAGAGCATTTTCTAAAGGTTCATGTCTGGTCCAAGTGGTCAATTTTAAAAACTGGAAGATTTTTGTTTTTGGGTAATGATTATCAATAATTCCTACAAAATCAGCAAGGCAAATTTGCCATGCACCAGAATTGATAAAGGCTTGTTTAACTTGTTCCTTGGTTAAAGGAACAACTATTTTGTCTGGGTCGTTACCACACAATTTTATTATTCGTAATCTTGTCTGACCAATTAATGTAGCTATTTGGTCCAAGTACAATGTAAAAGTCTTAATTGTACTGTGAGGAAGGAATGACCACTCCACGAGATCAGTATTTTGAACAATGATGCCTGTTGGAGAATGTGCAGTGGCAAAAATTAAAAGTTGGAGTGGAGCTAAAGAATCTATTCTATTTATTTGCGCTGACTGAATTTTTTCTTCTACTAATTTAATTTCTTTTGTTGCCTCTGGGGTTAATATTCTTTTACTATTTAAGTCTGGATCTCCTCTTAGGATAGAGAACAAATTTGACATGGCATAGGTAGGAACGCCTAGAGTTGGCCAAATCCAATTAATATCGCCTAACAATTTTTGAAAATCATTTAGTGTTTTTAACGTGTCTTTTCTTATTTCTATTTTTTGTGGCTTAATTTTTCTATTTTCTATTTGCATCCCTAAATAATGAAAAGGATCAGAGGTTTGGATCTTATCAGATGCTATTGTTAGTCCTGCGTTGGCAACCTCTGCTTGCAGAAATGTGTAACAGTCAATTAATTTGTCTCTTGTTTCTGCAGCACATAAAATATCATCAATATAGTGAATGATATAACAATCTGAAAATTTGTCTCTAACTGGTTGAAGGACTTGACCTACGAAAGTTTGACAAATAGTTGGACTATTAAGCATTCCCTGAGGTAATACTTTCCACTGAAACCTGGTGGCTGGTTCTTTATTATTTATGGCTGGTATAGTAAAGGCAAATTTTTCACAATCTTGCTCTGCCAGAGGAATGGTAAAAAAGCAATCCTTAAGATCAATTATAATTAAAGGCCAGTCTTTTGGGATCATGGCCAGAGAGGGCAATCCAGGTTGGAGAGGCCCCATGGGTTGAATTACAGCGTTTATGGCTCTTAAGTCTATTAACATACGCCATTTGCCTGACTTTTTCTGAATTACAAATACAGGAGAATTCCAGGGTGAGAATGAGGGCTCAATGTGTCCCTTTTCTAATTGTTCTTTTGCTAATAAGTGTAACGCCTCCAGTTTTTGCTTTGGTAGCGGCCACTGATTTACCCATACCGGTTTCTCTGCTTTCTAAGTTAATGGAATGGGTTTAGGAGGCTCTACAGTGGCCGCCCCTAAAAAGGATACCCTATTCCTTTTCTTTGTTGATTTTTTTCAGTCTCAATTGGGACTTTAATGCCATTTTCATTTTTTCCTAATCCCTTCCCTGGTATATATCCCATCTTAGTCATGATTTTTTGACTCATGGGGCTGTATAATGGAGCGGGCATAATGATTTCTGCACCCCATTGTTGTAACAAATCTCGACCCCATAGATTAACAGGAATTGAAGTAATCATTGGCTGAACAGTACTTTCTTGATTATCTGGCCCTAAACAATGTAAAATCATTGTACTTTTATATACTTCTGAAGCTGTGCCTACGCCGACAACTCTTGTTACAGCCTTTTGTTTAGGCCAATTTTTTGGCCACTGATTTAAAGCAATTACAGAGATATCTGCTCCTGTGTCTACCAACCCTTTAAACTGTTTTCCTTGAATAATGGCCTTACACACAGGTCTGCTCTCAGAGACCAGACTTGCCCAGTATGCAGCCTTTCCTGCCAGATCAGTGCTTCCGAACCCTCCTGTTCTTTTTATCTCACTGTTTCCAATTTTAATATACGGTAGGAGTAATAATTGAGCGATCCTGTCTCCTGGACTGGCACTCTAAGGAATTGAGGAACTAATAACCAATTGAATTTCTCCTTCATAGTCTGAATTAACCACACCAGTATGAATTTGAACTCCTTTTAGATTTAAACTTGATCTTCCTAAGATTAGTCCTACAGTCCCCTCAGGCAATGGGACGTATACCCCTGTGGGGATTTTTTGTGGAGGCTCCCCTGGAAGCAGAGAGACTGCTTGTAAAGTACACAAATCTACTGCTGCACTGCCACTTGTGGCGGGGGATAATTGCTGTATTGTGATAACTGGCTTATTCCCTGAGACACTTGCGACAGTGGGGGTTGTTGTTTCTGAAAACCTTGAGGAACAAAGGGTTGAATTTGGAACGCCCCAGTTTGTTGCGGGGCCTGAGGCTGGCCCCTCCTCTCGTTTCCCGACAGTGGTTGCCCATTTTTATCAAATTTAGAACGACACTGGTTACCCCAATGTTTTCCCCTTTTACATCTTGGACATAGGCCAGGTGGCCCTTTATCTGTTGTTGTAGTAGCTTGAGTAGTTACATTTGGCTTATTTGTGACTAGGCAATTCTTTTTTAGATGACCAATTTGACCACAATTATAACATTTTCCCCCAAATGTTTTCACTTGTCCTCCTAAAGCAACTCCTGTGATTGCCTGAGCCATAAGCATAGCTTTATGCATAGCTCCTCCAATTCCATTGCATGCTTTAACATACTCTGAGATTACATCTGATCCTGCGGGAACCTTTCCTTTTAATGGCTTAATGGCTGATTGACAATCCGGATTGGCATTTTCATATGCCATCAACTCTACTATGACTTTACGGGCATTCTCATCGGTAATTGACTTTTGAGCAGCATCTTGAAGTCTTGCTACAAAATCAGGGTATGGCTCTTTAGAGCCTTGTCTTATTGTATTAAAGGAAGGGCAGGCGGTTCCTGGGTCTTGGATTTTCTCCCAGGCCCTAAGGCAGATAGCCCTGATTTGCTCAATGGCCTCATTTGGCATTATTGCTTGGTGGTCAACAGTGCTCCAATTTTGACCTATTCCTAATAGTTGATCTGCATCTATGTTAATTGGAGGATTGGCAGTCCTATTTTTTCGGACCTGTACTTGTGCCCCATCAATCCACCAAGTCTTAAATTGTAAAAATTGAGAGGGTGAGAGTGATGATTTCGCCAGAATCTCCCAATCATAAGGAATGAGTCTATGTCCATGAGCAATGGAATCTAATAATGTTCTCATGTAAGGAGAGTTGGGTTCATACTGTTTTACTCCTTCTTTCATCTCTTTTAGCATTTTTATAGAAAAGGACTGATATCTGGCTTCAGCTACGGGAGGCTCTCCCTCTTGGGCCCCTTCTCCAGGTGGCCTTGCTTCTAATATTACTGGGAATTGCCACGCCTCAATATCTCCCTGTTTTCTTGCCTCATCAATAATTTTATGTATTGCACTACCCTGTGTACTAGGCGGTGCTGTAGGATTAAGTCTCATGGTGGGTGGCTGAGGATATGGCACCCTGCCCTGTGGCACTGGAAATGCTCCTGGCTGTCCATACAGATTTTCTGGAGGCTGCCGATACTGCAGTTCAGCTGGCGGCCAGTATTGATAGGCTACTGGCGGCTGGATCTTACTTTCTACCTGCTGATATTGTGGACACTGTATTTGGATTGGCATTGCCGTGACAGAGACTCTATCTTTTTCTACTTGATCTTTTTTTGGAGTTTGTACTTGTTTAACCTGCATTTGAGGTTCTAAGGTTGCAGGCATCTGAGCCGTTGTAAGAGGAGTTGGCCCTCGTGGTTTAGACTCTGATGGCTCTGTCAATTCTGGATATTTTTCCTCTAATTTTAACGTTTCAGGATATATTACCTCCTGTAATTGATTATTGTCAACATTTTGCGTTGACCGAGCCATTACCGGCTCTGCTACACATTCACAGTGTGAACTTCCTTTTCTTTTCCGGGACTCTATCCCTGCCTCTTTTTCACAATCTACTGCACAGCTTTTAGGGACATTGGAAACTGGAACGCTATCTTCTTCTGTTTGCAGCAGTTCTAAAGCTACTTTAATAATGACCCAATCATTCCATACTGTAAGTGGAATGATTTTACTTTCCCTACTTGCTTGTTTTAATTCTTTGCCAATTTTTTCCCAATCTTTTAGATCTAAAGTTCCCTGTTCTGGAAACCATGGACAAAACTGTTCTATTGTTTGAAAGAGTGTATTTAGATTTTTGGTAGACACTTTAACTCCCCCTCTTTTTAAGAGAATTTTTATAAAGCTGCGATAAGAGGCATATTTACTTTTAGTTTGCCCCATTGTTACCCTAGGTTCTTCCGAGCGCACAAGCTTACCGCAAGGCTGACTGTAGACGTACTCGGGAGTCTCTCGTCGACTTGTCCTCAATGACCACGCTCCAGCGTACCTTCACCTTAGAGAAAAGCCCCACGTTGGGCGCCAGATGAAGGGGTGGCCTGCCCCTCCACACCTGTGGGTGCTTCTCGTTAGG
>NW_026654335.1:0-9158 GCF_009828535.3 Hylobates moloch
TGAAGGGGTGGCCTGCCCCTCCACACCTGTGGGTGCTTCTCGTTAGGTGGGACGAAAGACTTGAGAAAAGGAATAAGACACAGAGACAAAGTGTAGAGAAAGAAAAGCGGGGCCCAAGGGACCGGTGCTGTGCTTACAGAGGACCCACACCGGCACCGCCTCTGAGTTTCCTTAGTATTTATTGACAATTATCTTTACCATCAAAAAGATAAGAGAGTGACTGGACAATAGGCCTGGTAACATCAATAAGTTTAAAAGAAAATGCTGTGCCTTTGAGATGCATATGCAAACATTTCCATAAACCTTTTAGCAGTATTGCTCCAGCAAGCCCCACCTTAATCCTAAAGGTGGGTTTTCTCCTTACTCAGTAAACAAAGCACACAAAGGGTTTTACCTGGAGATGTTCCATCGCCCAGGGACGGGCAGGAGACGAATGTTTTTCTTTTTCTCTAGATTTAAGAGAATGGTGATGACCTTTAACCATAAGCAGCTTTTAGGCACTTGTTTAACAAAGCACATTCTGCACCGCCCAAAATCCTTTTAACCTTAAGTCACCACAGCACATGTCTCTTGCAAGGACAAGGTTGGGGGTAGGGTCACAGATTAACAGCATCTCAAATACAGAACTAAATGGAGTCTCTTATGTCTACTTCCTTCTATATAGACACAGTAACAGGCTGATCTCTCTTTCTTTTCCCCACATTTCCCCCTTTTCTTTTCAACAAAACTACCATTGTCATCACGATACCGAGATTACATACTTCACAAGGTAATAGAATATTACAAAGCAAGTGGAAGCAGGATGAGTTCACAGGATGGTGTTAAAATTGAAATTAAAATTGCCAACGAAATTTTTGGGCACGCATAGTCATTGATAACATTTTATTAGGAAATAGGGTTTGAGAGCAGACAACCTGACTGGCCAAAATTTATTAGGTGGGAATTTCCTCATCCTAATAAGCCTGGGAGCACTACAGGAGGCCGGGGCTTATTTCATCCCTTCGGCTTCAACCGTAAAAAGCGGCACGACTCCAAGGGGGTCGTTTATAGGCCTACCCTCAGAGCGCATTCTCTTTCTCAGGGATATTCCTTGCTGAGAAAAAGAATTCAGCGATATCTCTCTTACTTGTGTGCAAAAGGAGAAAAGATATGGCTCTGTTCCGTCCGGCTCACCGGCGGCCAGTTCAAGGTTACCTCCCTTGTTTCCTGAACACCGCTGTTATCTCGTTCTTTTTTCCAGATGCCCAGTTTTTGTATTGTTCAAACACACGTCCTCTACAAACAATTTGTGTAGTTAAGGCAATTATCACAGGGTCCTGAGGTGACATATATCCTCCTCAGCGTATAAAGAAAATGATGAGATTAACAGATTACAGTAAAGACATAACAAATTACAAAAGTATAAACTTTGGAGAACTAATAAAATGTCTATGAAATCCTCATATTTTATGTTTTTCTGCCGTGGCTTCAGCCAGTCCCTCAGTTCAAGGTCCCTGACTTCCTGCAACATTCTCCCTCCCTTTCCCTCTATATAAATGTGCCATGGCGATGAAGGCTTGTTCGTTCTCTCGATTCTGGCGCAGGATTCTTTGACTGGTCCGGCACACTAAAAACAAACCGATTAAACAGAGACACATAATTCCAAAATTTACTGCAGTAGAGTTTCCAATAGACTTAATCCAAGTCGTGGGGTTTAATCCATAAAGATTTTTTGCCACTTGATCTAATGCCTCAGCTCCAGGCACAATATTTAAGTGACTCTGAGAGGCTTCAAAAATTTGTTCTTTTAATTTAGAAATGTCTAAAGTGAGATTATCTTCTCTTCCCTGTAAATGGCGTCTTACCATGTCCCAGTGATGTCTAGACTCATTATAAACTTGGGGTGTAATACAAAAATCTGACGTATTCCAGTCACACTGTAACTGGAAACGATGTTCCAAGCTCATGAGCCTATCTCCCATCCAAATGACAGTTTGTCTAAGGTCATTAATTTGATTAGCCAATTTTTGATCGATACCAGATTGTGAATTCCACAACCTTGTGGAATTCTTTTGCCAATTGTCAACAAAGCTTACTGTCTGAACAGAAGAGTGCAATGCGACTCCTGCCACAGCGGCTGTAGCTGTGACTGCAATTAATCCCATAATCACTGCAATTAAAGTAAAAATGAATCTTTTGGATCTATTTAAAATGCCTTTTAATACTTCAGTCAAAATATGAATGGATGGCGAGGCCTCCCATGGTCGATCCATGGACACAGGGATCCACACGCCTTCTCTTGCTCTCACAAGCAGAATACGGTGCTGCCAATCAAAAGTCGAATCAATGCAAGTAAACAATCTGCAATTTTTACATGTTATAGTTTGGGAGTCTGGTTTAATAACTACATTTCCTATGACTAACATATAAGGAGGTTTTACACAACTTAGTAAAGGAACTGTTAGACTGGAATTTAGGTTGATAGAGTAAAATGCTTTATAATCTCTTGTTTCTATAGTTTGGTTCCCAGACCAAATTCTAAGGTGGTATGAAGCCACAGTAAGCCTCCATAATTCTGGATGTTCAGGACCAAAAACCGGACTTATTATTTTTGGTCTTGGAGTAGAGGTTCCCTTTTCTCCCCATTTCCAAGGGTAGAAAGACTGAAATTTTTTGTGCCTATGTTTGTCTAAATTTTCTGTTAAGTCACTATCAACAGTTGGACTCACTAGTGCACTGGGACAGAATTGAGTTTGTCCTGTGCAATTGTGGTAGAATTGACTTCGAGGTGCCCAATCTATAACAGTTCCAAATGTGTTGTTTTGTAAAATCACGGCACTATCGGCCACACATTTTTCCCAAACTAAATCTTTTTTTCCTATGGAAATCTCCTTGGGGCAAGGTTTTCCTTTTGGCCTAAATTTTAATGATCTTTGATAAGAGAAGTCTTGTATATAGTTTACCTGTGGTTTGAGTGACATACCGCTTACCATATGATAAGTAAATCTACTGGTGGGATTGAGAGTAGGTACTTCTACCAACCAATTTTGGATAGCAGGCATTAAACATCCTGGTGCTCTCCCGAGACATATAGGAGGATAACGATACCCAATGGAAATATTTATCATCATTCCTTCTTCCTCCGGTTTTGCAGGGCAACGATCATCTGTGGGACCAGCTACCCACACACTATTATTAACATATACTTCAATGGGATTATCCATCCAAGTGACTGCCCGAATTAAGGGCGGGAAAGGCACATAGGCCCAGTAGGTATAATTAGCTGCAGCTGCTCCTGCAGGCATGGGGAGACTTACCACCGTTGATACAACCATTAAAGCTGCAAACAGCATATTTTCTGAGGTTTGTGTCACCTTTGTGCTAGCTAGGCTTTTTCTAGCTAACAGTGTCAGCTTCTTTAACTGTGCCCAGGTTGGCAGCTCCGCCTTCTTGGTGCGTGGTGACTTCATCTGTTTTTCTAATATCACCACTTGATTCATCCTGCGAGTCAATGGTGCCCGATTGCAGTGTTTCCGTCTCCGTGGAGGCGCTTTTCTTTGCATCTCCGATGGGTTCATTGTAGAACTTCAAATGTCTAGTGGGTATCCAAACAGGAAGCTGATTTTCTCCTGGTGAAACACAAGCAAAACCTCTTCCCCAGGTTATCACCTTCCCTATCTCCCACGTCCTATTTTTGTTGTCTTTCCACCAAATCGGTTTTCCTTCATGTGGACTGTTCTTTTTACCCGTAAGATGTTGTTCTGCAGAAGTAGTAGTCTGATTTCTATAAATGTTTAAAAAATTTAAAGTATAGAGTGCTAGATTAAGCTGCATCTGAGGAGAGGTACACTCCTTACTGTCTCCCCTTTTTTTTTGTTTAACTAACTGAGTTTTGAGTGTTCTATTAGTTCTTTCAACTATGGCCTGTCCTTGGGAATTATAAGGAATTCCTGTTGTATGTGTAATATTCCACTGATTTAAGAATCTTTGAAAAGCTTTACTACAATAGCCTGGTCCATTGTCAGTTTTAATTTTTTCTGGAACTCCCATCACAGCAAAACAAGATAATAAATGTTTTTTAACATGGGAAGTACTTTCTCCTGTCTGGCATGTTGCCCATATGAAATGTGAATAAGTATCAACTGTTACATGAACATATGATAATTTTCCAAATGAAGGTACATGGGTAACATCCATTTGCCATAATGTGTTAGGACATAGACCTCTGGGATTAACTCCTGCCTCTTGGGTGGGCAGGTGTAGTACTTGACACTGGGTACAATGTTGTACAATATTTTTTGCCTGTTTCCACGTGACGTCAAATTTGTTTTTTAACCCTGCTGCATTTACATGAGTCAAAGCATGAAGTTCTTGTGCTTTTATGAATGCAGAGGATACCAGTAAGTCAGCTTTTTTATTTGCTTTAGTTAAAGGTCCTGGTAAATTAGTATGTGCTCGAATATGAGTAATATAAAATGGGAAATTCCTTTTTCTTACAGTTTGTTGTAATAAATTGAACAGCTGGTTTAACTGATCATCTATGCTATATTTAATTAGAGCTGTCTCAACATCCTTTGTAGCCTGTACTACATATGCAGAATCTGATATAATATTAACAGGTTGATTAAAATCTTCTAACACTGTAATGACTGCAACCAACTCTGCCCTCTGAGCTGATTGATATTGAGTTTTGATTACTCGCTCTTTTGGCCCTGTGTAAGCCGCTTTTCCATTGCTGGAACCATCAGTAAATACTGTCAGAGCATTTTCTAAAGGTTCATGTCTGGTCCAAGTGGTCAATTTTAAAAACTGGAAGATTTTTGTTTTTGGGTAATGATTATCAATAATTCCTACAAAATCAGCAAGGCCAATTTGCCATGCACCAGAATTGATAAAGGCTTGTTTAACTTGTTCCTTGGTTAAAGGAACAACTATTTTGTCTGGGTCGTTACCACACAATTTTATTATTCGTAATCTTGTCTGACCAATTAATGTAGCTATTTGGTCCAAGTACAATGTAAAAGTCTTAATTGTACTGTGAGGAAGGAATGACCACTCCACGAGATCAGTATTTTGAACAATGATGCCTGTTGGAGAATGTGCAGTGGCAAAAATTAAAAGTTGGAGTGGAGCTAAAGAATCTATTCTATTTATTTGCGCTGACTGAATTTTTTCTTCTACTAATTTAATTTCTTTTGTTGCCTCTGGGGTTAATATTCTTTTACTATTTAAGTCTGGATCTCCTCTTAGGATAGAGAACAAATTTGACATGGCATAGGTAGGAATGCCTAGAGTTGGCCGAATCCAATTAATATCGCCTAACAATTTTTGAAAATCATTTAGTGTTTTTAACGTGTCTTTTCTTATTTCTATTTTTTGTGGCTTAATTTTTCTATTTTCTATTTGCATCCCTAAATAATGAAAAGGATCAGAGGTTTGGATCTTATCAGATGCTATTGTTAGTCCTGCGTTGGCAACCTCTGCTTGCAGAAATGTGTAACAGTCAATTAATTTGTCTCTTGTTTCTGCAGCACATAAAATATCATCAATATAGTGAATGATATAACAATCTGAAAATTTGTCTCTAACTGGTTGAAGGACTTGACCTACGAAAGTTTGACAAATAGTTGGACTATTAAGCATTCCCTGAGGTAATACTTTCCACTGAAACCTGGTGGCTGGTTCTTTATTATTTATGGCTGGTATAGTAAAGGCAAATTTTTCACAATCTTGCTCTGCCAGAGGAATGGTAAAAAAGCAATCCTTAAGATCAATTATAATTAAAGGCCAGTCTTTTGGGATCATGGCCAGAGAGGGCAATCCAGGTTGGAGAGGCCCCATGGGTTGAATTACAGCGTTTATGGCTCTTAAGTCTATTAACATACGCCATTTGCCTGACTTTTTCTGAATTACAAATACAGGAGAATTCCAGGGTGAGAATGAGGGCTCAATGTGTCCCTTTTCTAATTGTTCTTTTGCTAATAAGTGTAACGCCTCCAGTTTTTGCTTTGGTAGCGGCCACTGATTTACCCATACCGGTTTCTCTGCTTTCTAAGTTAATGGAATGGGTTTAGGAGGCTCTACAGTGGCCGCCCCTAAAAAGGATACCCTATTCCTTTTCTTTGTTGATTTTTTTCAGTCTCAATTGGGACTTTAATGCCATTTTCATTTTTTCCTAATCCCTTCCCTGGTATATATCCCATCTTAGTCATGATTTTTTGACTCATGGGGCTGTATAATGGAGCGGGCATAATGATTTCTGCACCCCATTGTTGTAACAAATCTCGACCCCATAGATTAACAGGAATTGAAGTAATCATTGGCTGAACAGTACTTTCTTGATTATCTGGCCCTAAACAATGTAAAATCATTGTACTTTTATATACTTCTGAAGCTGTGCCTATGCCGACAAGTCTTGTTACAGCCTTTTGTTTAGGCCAATTTTTTGGCCACTGATTTAAAGCAATTACAGAGATATCTGCTCCTGTGTCTACCAACCCTTTAAACTGTTTTCCTTGAATAATGGCCTTACACACAGGTCTGCTCTCAGAGACCAGACTTGCCCAGTATGCAGCCTTTCCTGCCAGATCAGTGCTTCCGAACCCTCCTGTTCTTTTTATCTCACTGTTTCCAATTTTAATATACGGTAGGAGTAATAATTGAGCGATCCTGTCTCCTGGACTGGCACTCTAAGGAATTGAGGAACTAATAACCAATTGAATTTCTCCTTCATAGTCTGAATTAACCACACCAGTATGAATTTGAACTCCTTTTAGATTTAAACTTGATCTTCCTAAGATTAGTCCTACAGTCCCCTCAGGCAATGGGACGTATACCCCTGTGGGGATTTTTTGTGGAGGCTCCCCTGGAAGCAGAGAGACTGCTTGTAAAGTACACAAATCTACTGCTGCACTGCCAATTGTGGCGGGGGATAATTGCTGTATTGTGATAACTGGCTTATTCCCTGAGACACTTGCGACAGTGGGGGTTGTTGTTTCTGAAAACCTTGAGGAACAAAGGGTTGAATTTGGAACGCCCCAGTTTGTTGCGGGGCCTGAGGCTGGCCCCTCCTCTCGTTTCCCGACAGTGGTTGCCCATTTTTATCAAATTTAGAACGACACTGGTTACCCCAAAGTTTTCCCCTTTTACATCTTGGACATAGGCCAGGTGGCCCTTTATCTGTTGTTGTAGTAGCTTGAGTAGTTACATTTGGCTTATTTGTGACTAGGCAATTCTTTTTTAGATGACCAATTTGACCACAATTATAACATTTTCCCCCAAATGTTTTCACTTGTCCTCCTAAAGCAACTCCTGTGATTGCCTGAGCCATAAGCATAGCTTTATGCATAGCTCCTCCAATTCCATCGCATGCTTTAACATACTCTGAGATTACATCTGATCCTGCGGGAACCTTTCCTTTTAATGGCTTAATGGCTGATTGACAATCCAGATTGGCATTTTCATATGCCATCAACTCTACTATGACTTTACGGGCATTCTCATCGGTAATTGACTTTTGAGCAGCATCTTGAAGTCTTGCTACAAAATCAGGGTATGGCTCTTTAGAGCCTTGTCTTATTGTATTAAAGGAAGGGCAGGCGGTTCCTGGGTCTTGGATTTTCTCCCAGGCCCTAAGGCAGATAGCCCTGATTTGCTCAATGGCCTCATTTGGCATTATTGCTTGGTGGTCAACAGTGCTCCAATTTTGACCTATTCCTAATAGTTGATCTGCAACTATGTTAATTGGAGGATTGGCAGTCCTATTTTTTCGGACCTGTACTTGTGCCCCATCAATCCACCAAGTCTTAAATTGTAAAAATTGAGAGGGTGAGAGTGATGATTTCGCCAGAATCTCCCAATCATAAGGAATGAGTCTATGTCCATGAGCAATGGAATCTAATAATGTTCTCATGTAAGGAGAGTTGGGTTCATACTGTTTTACTCCTTCTTTCATCTCTTTTAGCATTTTTATAGAAAAGGACTGATATCTGGCTTCAGCTACGGGAGGCTCTCCCTCTTGGGCCCCTTCTCCAGGTGGCCTTGCTTCTAATATTACTGGGAATTGCCACGCCTCAATATCTCCCTGTTTTCTTGCCTCATCAATAATTTTATGTATTGCACTACCCTGTGTACTAGGCGGTGCTGTAGGATTAAGTCTCATGGTGGGTGGCTGAGGATATGGCACCCTGCCCTGTGGCACTGGAAATGCTCCTGGCTGTCCATACAGATTTTCTGGAGGCTGCCGATACTGCAGTTCAGCTGGCGGCCAGTATTGATAGGCTACTGGCGGCTGGATCTTACTTTCTACCTGCTGATATTGTGGACACTGTATTTGGATTGGCATTGCCGTGACAGAGACTCTATCTTTTTCTACTTGATCTTTTTTTGGAGTTTGTACTTGTTTAACCTGCATTTGAGGTTCTAAGGTTGCAGGCATCTGAGCCGTTGTAAGAGGAGTTGGCCCTCGTGGTTTAGACTCTGATGGCTCTGTCAATTCTGGATATTTTTCCTCTAATTTTAACGTTTCAGGATATATTACCTCCTGTAATTGATTATTGTCAACATTTTGCGTTGACCGAGCCATTACCGGCTCTGCTACACATTCACAGTGTGAACTTCCTTTTCTTTTCCGGGACTCTATCCCTGCCTCTTTTTCACAATCTACTGCACAGCTTTTAGGGACATTGGAAACTGGAACGCTATCTTCTTCTGTTTGCAGCAGTTCTAAAGCTACTTTAATAATGACCCAATCATTCCATACTGTAAGTGGAATGATTTTACTTTCCCTACTTGCTTGTTTTAATTCTTTGCCAATTTTTTCCCAATCTTTTAGATCTAAAGTTCCCTGTTCTGGAAACCATGGACAAAACTGTTCTATTGTTTGAAAGAGTGTATTTAGATTTTTGGTAGACACTTTAACTCCCCCTCTTTTTAAGAGAATTTTTATAAAGCTGCGATAAGAGGCATATTTACTTTTAGTTTGCCCCATTGTTACCCTAGGTTCTTCCGAGCACACAAGCTTACCGCAAGGCTGACTGTAGACGTACTCGGGAGTCTCTCGTCGACTTGTCCTCAATGACCACGCTCCAGCGTAACTTCACCTTAGAGAAAAGCCCCACGTTGGGCGCCAGATGAAGGGGTGGCCTGCCCCTCCACACCTGTGGGTGCTTCTCGTTAGG